>NW_027395279.1:9422500-9552500 GCF_027580225.2 Misgurnus anguillicaudatus
AATTTGATTGGAAGTGTAATTTATTTTTTTATTTTGACCCGAGTCCCGTTCGTTTGCATGGAGAGGGCGGGGCTTATGACTTGTACTGCAGCCAGCCACCAGGGGGCGATCAAAGAGCCAGCAGCTTCACAATAGAGAACATTCATTCAATTTAAATGTATTTGTTTAGCGCATACATTTATAGCATTAAAAAATATGCTAAACAGCACAAAATGTAACATAAAACACCTTTATGTACATAACTGGTAACAAATAAGAGGAAAAATAAACAAATGTGAAATCATGCATGCAGTCACTTTTTTACCCATAATTTAAACAATAATTTACAGTAAATGTACATGTATAATTAATATATGTATATAATAAGTTCAATATTATACAGATTTTCAACATAAAATATATGGTAATTCACACATTTTATTTTTTGAAACATTTTACTTTTTTCTTTATTTTACTGTAAAAATTAATGTACACTGAAAAAAATGATTCATTGAATTTAATCAATTTTAATTTTATTTTTATTTTTAAGGTAAGTGGTAAAATTTATTTAAGCTACATTTAAACAAAAGTTTTATATTTTATTTTACGTTACTAATCTTTTTTGTTTAAATATAGCTTAAATAAATTGATTGCAACCTTAAAAAATTTAATTAAATTCAATGAATCATTTTTTCCAGTGTAATGTCTTGTTAAATCTATTACTGTATGTCAAAGGTTTTATAGAGGTAACTAAATTATGGGTTTTTAGTACCATAGCATTTTTACATTTCATTAAAATTCTAAAAAAATTACAGTAAAAAAACATCTGAATGCAAAGATTTGCAAATCTCATAACCCGATATTTTATTCACAGCAGAACACAGGTTTTTTTTAGGAATGTACCATTTTAATATAAAAGTAAGCTTATTTTTTTGTTCATTTCATAGTGCTATTAAGCAAATATGTATATAGACGGTTTCATCGGACGCACGTGCGGTGACGCGATACACATCTGGTCTGAACTTTACTTCCAGTTTCAATTTTTTAATGGTCGGACTAGTTGCTAAACTGAACTCTTGAACAAATACCTTGTTGAAAATAACAAATGATTTGGTTTAGGTAATCTACGTGTTGTTTATTTTGCTTGTTTTATAAATAAACTACGTTTAAAGTACTTTGTTGTTATTTAGTCTTAGCAGAGTTAACCGAAAGTTACGTGTTGACCACAAAAGCTGCTTGTTTATGTTGTTACTGCTGAAACTGTGTACGATGTGATTTAGCAATACTAACAGCAAAAATATTGTCAGCAGGGTTGTAATTTAAATGTTATTATGTTAAGCAGATATGCCTTTAAAATAAGTGATAATAAACAACTGATGTAAAAACAACTGAAATTGGATTTTTGTATTAGTAGTGATATTTGGAAAATATGTACAGTATATGCACATACCTTTACTAATCTGGAGCAGTTTCCATTCATTCATGTACAAACTGACTATGAAGTTCTCCACATTGCTGAATAAGTCAGGTTTGGATGGCAGTCGTGTGTATCCTGCCAGTTGCTTTCATTAGCCTGCTAAATAAAAATGATTGAATATAAACCATTAACTAATGACAAGAGAGTTCCTCTGTAATTGAAAATCACTGGACCATACTTGATTTCCTGTAACCTACAGCTCTCGGTCCTATTAATACAACATTTTATGTTTGATGAGAAAGATATTGTGATTTAGAAAACTATAAATAGTAGCAGTAAAAATGCAGACTTTGATTTGGACAGGCATTCAGTCATCGGATTTAAGAAATAATCTCCACATGATAACTGGAAACTTGCAAGGATGAAACAAACTTTGGATCCACATGCAAAATTTTCAGGCAAGCCCATAAGGCACTATTCATAAATACAGAACACCAAAGTATTTCCTGTAATCTTCAGATGTAAATCTTCAGCCAAGCTGCATGTGGAGGAGAAGACAGACTGGAGTTATTTTCTGTTAAACCAGGTCAAACCTGTTTGGACGGCTCATCAGAAGAGCCTGCAGAGTCCAAAATCTCATCTGCTCCACAGGAAGCATCTTCAACATTAAACCGTTCAGATTAACGTGATTAACAGCCCAGATGTTGAAAGAATGGAAACAATGAAGCTGATGGGATTTAAAATACATACTTCACATTTTAGGGAATTACATTTGATCGTTGTACTTTTAAGAAGAGAGAGTTCATTTCGGAAACACCAAACATGGTTACTGTAATGTCAAATTTTGGTAAACAGTCTGTCAAACAGAAAGTCCCAACCCAAACTCACACTACTAGCACTACTGTTTGTTCGGGAGATCATCACAATGAATTGTTTACAGATTTTAAGCAGACGGTCTACCGATACTATAATGAGGGCTAATTAACATGCGTAGTAGGTGCAACGCATTTAAAATAAAATGATATCGGCTAAGCCAATGTGTCTGTGTCAGACAGATTGGGATGTTTAACGAAAAGCAGCAATGTATTAACTCATTCACCGCCATTGACGAGTTATCTCGTCAATTATGAGTTAATATTTAACTAATAAATATGCCTTTCTGGACGAATTTCAAAGTGAAAGTGTAATACCGCTTTTATCCACTGGATGGCCCCAAACCGAATTTATCAAAAACGGAAGTTAAAAATATTTAATGATTTATTTGAACTGCCTTTATGTTTGATAGTCATTCTGAGTCTGATCTCTAACATAAATTCCTTTACAAAAACGCAATTTTTTAAGCTTTTTGCTCAAAATGTTGTACTTTTGAAGAGAAATATCCATATTTCAGTTGTTAAATTAAGTGGAAAAAGTAAATATATAATGAAACGTTTTTTCCCAATTTTGTTTGTTTGTTTGTTTGTTTATTGTTTGTTTGAAAGCAGAGGGTGTGTTCTTTAATTTGATATAATTTGTATGTTTATATATTTATAGAAGATCATTTTTCCTGCAAGGAATTTTATGAAACTTTTGTTAAAATCACAAAAATGCCAGTGGGCAACTTTTCTCAAAAAGGCTGAAAGGTGGTGAATGAGTTAATAGCATCAAACATTCAAAGTGTTTTGTTGACATAAACATCCACAAAATGGCTTACTTAGTGTCAACTGTGTATATAAGGCTAGATAAGGGGTGCATCCCAATTGGGATCTAGCCTCTGAAGCGAGTTACAACACCTGTTGTTTTGGCCCACCGTGCCAGTCAGCGTGACACAACAGCAGAGATGTTTTAAACTTTAAAAAATAAATAATATAAAATAATATATTTGTACTTTATTTTAGAGAATATGACGCATTGATCTAAATTAAACTACCCATCAGTATATCAAATTTACCAACATTAGAAATATACAAAAGTAAAATGCAACATGCACAGTATTGCAGCAATAATATTAATTAATTAATATAATTAGAATATAATTTATAATAGTAAACACAACAGGGACTTTTAATTTGCAAAATATACACTTTTATTTAACTACAGTTATGTTTATTTTAAAATAACCAGACGTCACAGGAGCGCCTTGAATCTTGGGATAGCCAAGGCTGGATCCATCTGATCTATTTTGTCATGGTACGGTGACATCATTGGCCTTCGGATATGGCCTTCAGGGGACTCAGCCTTCAAATTGGGATGCACCCAAGGACAGAATTGGAAATGGGGGGACTGAGTGCATGGAGTGAATTTAATACAGTTCTAGTTTAAAACGTAGAGGATTTCCATCTTTTATACTTGTTATACAGTCCCTCCAGAAAAACGCGATTGTGCGATCGCGCGATATATTGCATAATCAGCCAAAGTTTGCATATTTATGCGGGGCTGCATTTTTTCCAAATACGACGCACTTTCACCGCATTAATTACATATTTCCGCGCACAAAATATGCAGGGCTTGCATGATTTCATAATCTCCGCATTTTCGTAGCAAAAAGTCACATATATATTAGCAGAAGGTTGAAAAATGTTGCATTTACTTCCCAAAAGCGCAGCCGTGTCCTCTATTGCCATGGGAACGTTATGAAGTGACGTGATTATATGACGTGAACATCATTGCAGCTTTTGCAAGTTTCCGCAGTTTTTGCAAGCTCCGCAATTTTCGCAAATTCACGCAATTCCATCGCATAAATATCCCGCATATTCCATCGCATTTTTTAAGAAAACGTGCCGCAAAATCGAGGATTTTTGCCCGCAACAATCACAAAAAAACTCAGCGTTTTTCTGGAAGGACTGATTATAGCCTCCAAACGTTATGCAGATTTGGTATTTTCTGCATCTGTTGATTAAAACTCAACATGATCTCACGGAAAGTCGTGTTATAATTAATTTTGGTAATTTATTCGTATCCATGGCACGAAATTCAGCTTGTCTTTGTGTCTTGAGCACGAATGTCTTTTTCGTGACACTCGCAAAAATTTCTATCGAGTTTTTCGTGTCCGTCTATGTATTGTTTTCTCATTTTCTTATTTTTAAATCATTGTCGCTTGAGGTTGGGGTTAGATTTTGGGTTTGGGTTAGGATGAACTTAATATATTAGGGTTAGGATGTCGCAGAAAGTGATCCCAACCCCAAGCGACAATGGTAAGAAAATAGGAAAATACAATGAGAAAACAATACATAAAATGACACGAAAAAACTATTTATAGAAATTTGTGCGAGTTACACAAAAAAGACATTCGTTCTCAAGGCACAAAAAAATGTCTTTCCATGGACACGAATAAATTAATCAAATTTTGCATGACTATAACACGACTTTCCATGGAATCAGTCTGTTAAAAAATATAAAAACATCTCCCCAGCTCTCTTCCACTATATCTTGCCTATTTCCCACTAGATAAGGGAAAATATTTTAACATAAAAAATGTAATAAAATTATAACAAGTAAAATATTTAGCTCATTTGCATTGTGACAGTAACACGCAATTACGAGACTCTCGAGAAACCAATAATCGTCTTACGTACTGGTGTGAAGTCGATATGCCGCAATTTTGGATTCTAGATGTGTTTATATTCAAACATGAGTGCTAAATACGCTCAAAATATGAATCGTTTTCTCTCACAAACGTATTTAGCTTCAAAATACATACAAAATTGTATTTTTTAGTATTTTTTCTTGTTTTCAGTAAAGAAATCTAAAAACTATTATATTAAGATGCTTTTTCTTAAAACAAGCAAAAAAATCTCCCAACGGGTTAAGCAAAATTTTCTTGATTTTTTCTAGAATTTAGTGAATTAGTGAATTAGAATTTTTTGCTTACCCCATTGGCAGATTTTTTTGTTTGTTTGTTTGTTTTATGCACAAAATCACTTAAATTTGATATTTTTGGTCTAAAACTAGACTTATTTTCTTGGGTCGTTTTCCTCATCAAGAAAAAGCATCTTAGTTTAAAAAAATTTAGATATTTTTATTAGAAAGATTTTTTTTCTTGAAAATATTTTTTTGCAGTGTATTAACCCATCTGAGATGTACAGACTTCTTTTTCTGATGATAGATGGGCTTTAAATGTTGGCTACTGTTTAGCGCAAAAGCTAGGGAGGTTTTTTATTTTCAATGTACTATTGCTTTAAATGACACACAGATAAACTTTTCCACTCGTAGGCCTTGTTTTTATGTAAAGGTGTTGAGCTGTGTTGAATCATCTGTCAACCATAAACTTCAATAGACAAACACACAGGTTTGTCAGTGCGTGCTGCTGGATAGTGGAAATCATCACACGATCTGAAACCATGAGTCACTCATGAAAGATTTGTTTAATTGCTTTTGTATGATCTATTTTTGCTCCATCATGGAGGTGTTTGTTGATGACCGTATCTTCTGTATACCTCTTCTTGCTGCGGCGCTTGTGCCAAATATACAGTACAGCACATCAAACATCCGCTCGCTGTCCGGGATCAAGAAAACAGCGATTGTTCTGAAATAGTCTGTTTGGATCAAGTGCAACTGATCCTCACGCATCTTTGTTTGCCAAACAAAACAAACGTTCTCAATGCTAAACCGAGAGCATGTTATTATTGTGTGAAACTATCACCAGGCAAGATAAATTCAGATGAATGACTGCAACTACACTGGCCATCCTCCTAAACAAACGTAATGAGATAAATAATCTCTTCTCAGAAGATAACAGCCCACTCTTGCTATTTAAAGGTTAAAATGTATACAGAAATCTCCTTGATCTTCAACCTGACAATGTTCATGCTGTTTTCACAAGAAGTCATCCAACATCCAGGACTCACAGTATTTTACTGGAAAAATTAATAAAGCAATGGTTGAATTTTGAATATCCGAATTAAATGAACCAATAAGCCACAATAGCATGAGCAATGCGGTAATTTTACCACGAGTAAGTAGTGCTGAGGGATTTGAGATGAATTTGTAGAATGTCAATCATACAAAAACGTATACTTAAAAAAAAAAAAAAACAAGAACCCAAATCCCACAGAGGCAAAAGTGAGACATTCACTTAAAAATTGAAATGAATACATTTTCTAAAAGTTTAATAAATAAGCTTTTGATTGGTGTGCTAAGGTTTATTAGGACAATATTTGTCCGAGATACAACTATTTGAAAATCGAAGTTGCAAAAAAGTTGTCACTGCAAAAACGACTTTCTTACTTAGTATTTTATCTTGTTTTCAGTACAAATATCCAAAAATTCTTAAATTAAGATGCTTTTTCCTAAATTAAAAAATTACCTAGGAAAATAAGTTTAGTTTTTAGACAACCAATATACAATTCAAGTTAATTTGTGCTTAAAACAAGCAAAATTATCTGCCAATAGGGTGAGTAAAAAAAAATCTTGAAATAGGGTAACTTTTGTCTTAAACACTTAATTCAAGAAAAAAAATTCTCACCCCCATTGGCAGATATTTTTGCTTGTCCCAAATGAGGCATTAGGGTCTTATCTAGCGAAACGATTGTCATTTTTGACACGAAAAATAAATATATGCACTTTTAAACCGAAAAAAAATTACGTGAGGCCGCGCTGGCGCGTCACACAGCCCGAGGAAGAAAAGAAGTTGTGGTTTAAAAGTGCATATTTTTTATTTTTCTTGTCAAAAATGACAATAATTTCACTAGATAAGACCCTTATGCCTCATTTGGGATTTTTTTAAGGAAATAGACTAATATTTTAAGCACACACTGCAAAGAAAAAAAAAGATTTTCAAGAAAAAAAATCTTAGTATTTTTGTCTTGCTTTCAGTACAAATATCTAAAAATTCTTAAATAAAGATGCTTTTTCTTGATGAGCAAAACAAACCAAGAAAATAAGTCTAGGTTTTAGACCAAAAAATATCAAATTTAAGCGATTTTGTGCATAAATCAAGCAAAAAAATCTGCCAATGGGCTAAGCAAAAAAAATATTGAACATTTTTCTTAAACACTAAATTCAAGAAAAATTCAAGACAATTTTGCTTACCCCATTGGCAGATTTTTTTGCTTGTTTTATGCACAATATCACTTAAATTTGATATATTTGGTCTTAAAACCAGACTTATTTTCTTGGGTCATTTTGCTCATCAAGAAAAAGCATCTTAATTTAAACTTTTTTAGATATTTTTACTGAAAACAAGACAAAAATACTAAGATTTTTTTTAAAAAACATTTTTTGCAGTGCATTCACTTAAATAGTATATTTTTTTGTATTTTTGTATTTTTTTGTTGACTTATTAGGGTTATTTTGCTCATCAAGAATATACATCTTAATTTAAGAGTTATTTGTACTGAAAACAAAACAAAAATACTAAATAAGAAAGTCATTTTTTTGCAGTGTAGAACACATATTACTAATAATGATAAATACATTTTTGATACAGTAGTACATTACAAAATATCTTGAGGGAACATGATCTGTTTTTCCCTCCTTAGATTACAAGCATATTTTATCACTTAATCTCTCTCTCTCTCTCTCTCTCTCTCTCTCTCTCTCTCTCTCTCTCTCTCTCTCTCTCTCTCTCTCTCTCTCTCTCTCTCACAAGCAAAAATATCTGCCAATGGGGTGAGAACATTTTGATTGAATTAATCGTTAAAGAAAAAAGATTTTAAGATTAAGGTTACGTTTACATGGAAATGATCTGAAAAGAAAACGCAAAAGTGGCGTTGCGTTATCACGTTTTATTCCGCTTTTATACAAGCGTATTGAGGAAGAAATCTGCGTGTATACGGTGACGCAAAAATATGTGATATTCGATGTAGTATGCACTCCAGGCGGCTAGGTGGCAATGTGAAGCACTGACACACAACACCACCAAGTCCGCGTGCCTGCGTACAACCTTCTTCCTTGTTGTCCCAGGTCTCATCCAAAGCCATCTGGTTTGCCACCGACGAATTGACGCATCAACAATTTGATGGAGGTAATTAATGCGCCTTCTCTGATCAGTAATACTAGCTGTGAATATTTCGTACAACTGCTGGAAAGACTTGTATATTTATCAAAGCTGCTATGGTAACTTGAAGGTCCAACGTATGGAAATAATCCGACATGTTTGTTGTTATTTTCCTGAACTGGCGTATGCCTGTGACGTAAACGCGTATGCGACGAATGCCACCGTGAGCAGACTTTTGTGGTTTTACCCTTTAGACGGGAACGTGAGGGTAGATCGTTTTTAAGATTTCCCCTCTGGAGGGTGGTTTCACTTTTTTGCGTTTTTTAACCCAAAAAACGCCGTCACCATGTAATCGAAATGCACATCCGATAAAATATTTTTACGTTTTCACCCTCAAGCGTTCTCGTGTAAACAGGCCCTTATTTTCTCACCCCACTGGCAGATATTTTAACTTGTTTTAAGCACGAATTCACTTAAATTGTACATTTTTTTTGCCTATAAACTAGACTTATTTTCTTAGGTCATTTTGCTCATCAAGAAAATGCATCTTAATTTAAGAATTGTTAGATATTCTACTAAAAACAAGACAAAAATACTAAGTAAAAAAAGTCATTTTTGGCAGTGTAGCTCAGTGTAATGGTTGATACGCTTTAGCTGTGATATGAACTCAGGTAATTGCTGGTTATTTATTTTGCTTGTTGTCAGAAATAATCTACTCTGGAAGGACTTGTTATGAATTTTTTTGTGGAGGAATACCAGAAGTTAGGTTTGGGCCACAAAAGCTGTTTGTTTATGTTATTTCCGCTGAAAGCATCCACACACACATTCATGCACACACACACACACACACACACATATGCGCGCGCACGCACGCGCACACACGCACACACGCGCACACACACATTCTGGTTTCCATGTTTTGTGGGGACATTCCATAGACATAATGGTTTATACTGTACAAACTGTATATTATATTCCCTAACCCAAACCAGCACAGAAACTTTTATCCTACTTCACATTTTCAAGAAACATCATTCTGTTTTAAGCTTTATAAGCTTGTTTCCTCATGGGGACCTCAAAATGTCCCCACAAGGTCACAAAATTACTGGTATTTCTATCTTTGTGGGGACAATTGGTCCCCACAACGTGATAATTACCAGGTACACACATACACACACACACAAGGAAACAAACAGACATACATGCATATACACAGCACAGACAGGCTGACCGGCTCCAGTTTTTCCTGATATATCACTCCGGAGGACAGAGAGAGATCCTGTTGAAAGATTCACAGAAAGATATGCAAACAGGAACACAAACATCATCAAACTCAAATCATGGCATTCTTCCTATTACAGCAGTTATCAATGCAAAACTACTCAAGACTTCACGCTGACACTGTGCACCAAAAGGGCAATACATGAATCTGGACTTAATGTTCCTCAATGCGTCAATGCAATCAATAGCCGAGCCAGGAGACTGCTCTTAAATGAAACCTGCTTCCTACAATTATCTATATTTAGCCATGTGTGTTTGTTTGTGAAATCGTGTCTTTAGATCTTCTACTTTGGCTCTAGGAGGAGTCATTTGAGGGAATCATTTTTAGAAAGACACAAAAACATTGATAGCAGGCTTTTATTCATCTGCATTTTTGTAAAGTGGTTTTAAAATGTGCAAAAAAAGTTACTATATCAGAAACAGGTGGAAGTAAAAAAGGAAAATGAAATACTGAATGTAATACAGAAGAATACTGAAATATTTAATTCATTTTGCCCTTAAAGGGATAATTCAGCCGAAAAAAACATAATTTACTCATTCTCATGTTGTTCAAAACCTGTATGAGTTTGCTATATTTGAAAAAAGCTCACACTTGTTGGTACCCACTGACATCCATAGTATTTGGTTATCCAACTATGGAAGTCAATGGGTACCATTAACTGCTTGCTTACAATCACTTATCAAAATATCGTTTAAGTTTACAACAAGAGGATAAGAACATGATGATAGAGCTTTTATTTTTGGCTGAACTATCTCTTTAAAGCATGCTTGTTGTTGAAGAGAGGTGTGCTGCTTCTTTTCTTAGTGAATTAAGATTTTTGCCTGTCATGATGACAGGTGAAAAAACTCATAGACTTAGACTGAACTCCAGCCATATCTTCATACCAGAAAACCACAGAGACGTGTTTGATCTCTTTAGACACGGAGTGCAGAGAGACCTTGTATATCTTATGCTGTCTGTAAAATCCAGACTGAAGTCTCATAATCCAATTATGAGATAAGGAGCTTGTAATGGTTTTGTTCTGTGTTTACTTGTGTTCTGTGTATTTTTGTATTTTGGACTTTTATTTTGATACCCTGCTCTGTTCTGACTTTTATTTTGATATTCATCATGCCATGTCACAGTTCACACTTCCTGTCTGTCTATATATAGTAAGCCTGTCTGTTACCTGTCTGAGACCTGTTACCTGAATTCTGTTTTTGTTATCTGTTTATCTGTTTAATCTGTTACCTGGATCTGCCTGTTTTTTGACCTGTGCCTGTTACCTTGGATTTTGATTGTTACTCTGCCTGCCCTGAACCTAGCCTGTATTTGGATTTCGATTATTGGATAACCCTGTTTGGATTTGTTTGCTGGCCCTTATTGGGATTTTACAATAAAACACCTTTTGCACATGGATTCACCTCTTCATCGCTTTCATTAAAGCAACACGCATTACAGAATATTCAGCCACAACCGGAATCCAGCAAAGGTCAGTAATCTCCCACCAGCACCATGAAACCTGTTTATGCACTACTTGCACTCCGTCAGAACCACCGTCCGATTGAGGAATATGTTAAGGATTTTTTGGACTTGAGTTACAAGGTACATTTTGATGACATTACTCTGAAGAACCTGTTCTATAATGCTTTGGACGAATGGCCGCGCTTGTGTATGCCACGTGATATGTCTGCCTGGTCCCTGGAGAGTTATATTGACTTTGCTTTGTTACTGTGTGGCTCACCATTTACTGTGGGTGTTGCGGATACACCTCCAGTGAATTTACACAACCCATCAAGCCATTTCATGCCGGTTCTGCCCAAACCTGAATATGTCATGCCTGATCATAAAATGGCCGCCACCATGCTTGCTCCCAAAATGGCCGCCATCCTGCCTGTCCCTAAAATGGCCGCCATCCTGCCCGTTCCCAAAATGGCCGCCATCCTGCCTGTCTCTGCACCTGTTCTCGAGAGAGCTACAACCATTCCTGCACCTGAGCTTCAGAGGGCCGTCGTCACCACCACACCAGCACTTAGGAGGGCTATCATTCACCCTGCACCTGCCATCAAAATGGCCGCCATGCCTGAACCAGCTACCGCTGAGGTATGTCTTCTTGAATATATACTACCTGAATTTGCCATAGCCCTGTGGTGCGTCTGGTCTGCCTTCTGCTCTGTTATTCCCGAGGTTCCTCAAGGCCCTGCATCTGATTCATCCGTCTCATCTGATCTGCCCGTCTCATCTGATCTGCCCGTCTCATCTGATCTGCCCGTCTCATCTGATCTGCCCGTCTCATCTGATCTGCCCGTCTCATCTGATCTGCCCGTCTCATCTGATCTGCCCGTCTCATCTGATCTGCCCGTCTCATCTGATCTGCCCGTCTCATCTGATCTGCCCGTCTCATCTGATCTGCCCGTCTCATCTGATCTGCCCGACTCATCTGATCTGCCCGACTCATCTGATCTGCTCGACTCATCTGATCTGTTCGACTCATCTGATTCGTCTGTCCTGCCCGACTCATCTGATTCGTCTGTCCTGCCCGACTCATCTGATTCGTCTGTCCTGCCCGACTCATCTGATTCGTCTGTCCTGCCCGACTCATCTGATTCGTCTGTCCTGCCCGACTCATCTGATTCGTCTGTCCTGCCCGACTCATCTGATTCGTCTGTCCTGCCCGACTCATCTGATTCGTCTGTCCTGCCCGACTCATCTGATTCGTCTGTCCTGCCCGATTCACCTGTCTTGTCTGATTCATCTGGTCCACCACCTGGGACATCGCCACCCTGGGCTTTGGGAGCTTTCCCAAGTTTTTTTGGGGGGGGGGTAGTACCCGGACACAGGGAGGAGGCAGAGGACACCAAGGCGGAGGCCGAAGTGTGCTCGGACCCTTCCTCTCCCTGTGTTCCAGGTCTATTCCTGCCTCATGATCTAGCTCCATGTCTGCCCCATGACCCAGGTCCAAGCCTGCCCCATGACCCAGGTCCTAGCCTGCCCCATGACCCAGGTCCTAGCCTGCCCCATGACCCAGGTCCTAGCCTGCCCCATGACCCAGGTCCTAGCCTGCCCCATGACCCAGGTCCTAGCCTGCCCCATGACCCAGGCCCGCATCTGCCCCATGACCCAGGCCCGCATCTGCCCCATGACCCAGGTCCGCATCTGCCCCATGACCCAGGCCCGCATCTGCCTCATGTTCCTGGACCATACTGGCCATATGACCCAGGACCTCTCCTGAACTGCCCTGCCTTCGCCAAGAGGTCCTGGCCCGCCCGCCCACCCTCTATTGGACTTTATTATGTGTATGTTGGGCTCCAGGAGTCGCCCTTTAGAGGGGGGGTTCTGTAATGGTTTTGTTCTGTGTTTACTTGTGTTCTGTGTATTTTTGTATTTTGGACTTTTATTTTGATACCCTGCTCTGTTCTGACTTTTATTTTGATATTCATCATGCCATGTCACAGTTCACACTTCCTGTCTGTCTATATATAGTAAGCCTGTCTGTTACCTGTCTGAGACCTGTTACCTGAATTCTGTTTTTGTTATCTGTTTATCTGTTTAATCTGTTACCTGGATCTGCCTGTTTTTTGACCTGTGCCTGTTACCTTGGATTTTGATTGTTACTCTGCCTGCCCTGAACCTAGCCTGTATTTGGATTTCGATTATTGGATAACCCTGTTTGGATTTGTTTGCTGGCCCTTATTGGGATTTTACAATAAAACACCTTTTGCACATGGATTCACCTCTTCATCGCTTTCATTAAAGCAACACGCATTACAGAGCTTCAAATTTTGATTTCACCATACGTAGTTAAAGGAATATTCCATTTTCTTAAAAGAAAAATCCAGATAATTTACTCACCACAATGTCATCCAAAATGTTTATGTCTTTCTTTGTTCAGTCGAGAAGAAATGATGTTTTTTGAGGAAAACATTGCAGGATTTTTCTCATTTTAATGGACTTTAATAGACACCAACACTTAACGCTTAACTCAACACTTAACAGTTTTTTTCAACAGAGTTTCAAAGGACTATAAACAATCCCAAACGAGGCATAAGGGTCTTATCTAGCAAAACGATTGTCATTTATGACAATAAAAATAACAAATATACACTTTTAAAGCACAACTTTTCGTTTAGGTCCGGTCCAGCGCGACCTAACGTAAATGCGTAGTGACGTAGGGAGGTCACGTGTTACATATATAAAACGCACATTTGCGGACCATTGTAAACAATAAACTGACACAAAGACATTAATTAGTATAAGTTAACATACAACAATGAAGGAACGGTCCTCTTTCAAGACACTTGTAAACACTGGGGCGGAGTTTCGCGTTTGTCCTCTGTGACCTCTTGACGTGATGACGTATTGCGTCGGGTCACGCTAGCGCATGACGACCGGATCTAGATGAGAAGTTGTGCTTTAAAAGTGTATATTTGTTATTTTGGATGACATGGTGGTAAGTAAATTATCTGGATTTTTCTTTTAAGAAAATGGAATATTCCTTTAATATTAAAAATGTCAAGGTTATATTTTCACACAGTGTTCTTTACATTATGTAGGACGATTTTATGTAAATCACTAAACAGTAAATCACTAAAACATTCGTTTTCAGAGTCACATGACATGTCTAAAAAAACATTGCACAAATGTACACTGTGAAAATATGGTCTCTACTGTAGATGTTACTGCGACACCACCCGGTAACACTTTATGTTGGAAGGAGATTTTATGCACGTTTATACCACGGGTCTGTTGAATGCTGCATTCTGATTGGCTGAGAAATGTTCTATGGGTGTTGATTATTTTTCTGTAAACCGCACACCTATCTTTTCAAATGTCTTAAAAATAGGCACCGGAGCAATGTTTGTGGTAACCGTGGTATAAGAGGAATAATTGACTCCGGTCCTTTAAATTAATTGAAAATAATGCACACCTGCGGTGTAACATTACCACCTTGGTGTGCATTATTTTCTTATAATTCAATGGCCCGTCATCAATTATTCCTTACTTATCACATCTGTCAAAAAGTGTCATTTGTTCAGTTATGTCATTTTTATTGCAAAGATGAAATTGTTTGAGATGTCTTTGTCATGACTACTTGATCTTACCAAGACAACATAACTGATCACTTTTTACAAATACAAATTGAATTGTCAGGAAAATGTTATAAAGTGTTAATACTCTGTCAAATAGTTTTATAACATCATCATGAATATTTTTCTTGACCTAAACTACAGTGGTACACTGCAAAAAATGATTTTCAAGAAAAAAATACTTAGTATTTTTGTCTTGTTTTCAGTAAAAATATCAAAAATTCTTAAATTAGAATGCTTTTTCTTGATGAGCAAAACGACCCAAGAAAATAAGTCTAGTTTTGAGACCAAAAATATCAAATTTAAGTGATTTTGTGCATAAAACAAGCAAAAAAAATCTGCCAATGGGGTAAGCAAAAAAATCTTGATAATTTTTCTTAAACACTAAATTCAAGAACAATTTAAGAAAAATTTGCTTACCCCATTGGCAGATTATTTTCTTGGGTTGTTTTGCTCATTAAGAAAAAGCATCTTAATTTAAGAATTTTTAGATATTTTTACTGAAAACAAGACAAAAATACAAATACATTTTTTTTCTTGAAAATCTTTTTTTGCAGTGTACAAATATAATTTGTTGTTAAAATGTCATGAAGTGTTAATATTCTGTCAAATAGTTTTATAACAGCGTCATGAATATTTTTCTTGACCTCAACTACAGTGGTACAAATATAATTTGTCATTAAAATGTAATTAAATGTTAATACTATGTCAAATAGTTTTATAACAGCGTCATGAATATTTTTCTTGACCTCAACTACAGTGGTACAAATATAATTTGTCATTAAAATGTCATTAAGTGTTAATACTCTGTCAAATAACAGCATCACGAATAATGTTTCTTTTTCATAATGAAGATCTTAAGAATCTTCATAATGTTTTTTTTTAAGTTTCCTCCAGGTGTCACAGAAATAAAATCAATCATCCAATAATGATATAATAATACTAATTAAAATTGATAAAATTATATTTTATTGCATTTGGAGACTGATGTCAGAAAATTTCAGAGCCCTCTGTGTGAGGAATAACAAGTTCTGTTAGTTGTCAGTTTTTTATGTATTGTGCATATACACTCACCTAAAGGATTATTAGGAACACCATACTAATACTGTGTTTGACCCCCTTTCTCCTTCAGAACTGCCTTAATTCTATGCGGCTTTGATTCAACTAGGTGCTGAAAGTATTCTTTAGAAATGTTGGCCCATATTAATAGGATAGCATCTTGCAGTTGATGGAGATTTGTGGGATGCACATCCAGGGCACGAAGCTCCCGTTCCACCACATCCCAAAGATGCTCTATTGGGTTGAGATCTGGTGACTGTGGGGGCCATTTTAGTACAGTGAACTCATTGTCATGTTCAAGAAACCAATTTGAAATGATTCGAGCTTTGTAACATGGTGCATTATCCTGCTGGAAGTAGTCATCAGAGGATGGGTACATGGTGGTCATAAAGGGATGGACATGGTCAGAAACAATGCTCAGGTAGGCCGTGGCATTTAAATGATGCCCAATTGGCACTAAGGGGCCTAAAGTGTGCCAAGAAAACATCCCCCACACCATTACACCATTGCATTAATGAGAAATTGAACAGGTGTTCCTAATAATCCTTTAGGTGAGTGTAAATAAAGTTACAGTATAATATTTTAACATGTCTATTTTATTTGACATAGTATTAACACTTATTGACATTTTAATGACAAGTAATGACATTAAAAATTACATGAAACTGAATGATAATTGTCATAAATGTGCATAAAATCTCGTGTCATGTCATGATTATGAAGGTGTTATGTCAGTGTTATGAACACCCCTTCAAGTTAAAAAACGTACACCTTTGCACCTAGGAAGTTCATATTAGTACCTCAAAGGTACCAAATGTATACATATTACCTACTTGGCACATGTAAGGATTATAGGGTACTGACCCAGTGCCATGACCATGTAGTTTAGTATTTAGCCTTCCCTTTATAGTAAAGACTCAGCAACAGTATTATGGGGAAGTGATATGCATGTGCCAGTATAAAGATAAATGCTGTATAAAAATATTAAACTTTCTCTCTATAAACATGCAAAAATACGATGTTTATAAAAAAAAGCGTTTTAGGCACTGAATCTGTAATCAACCCCAAAGGCTGCTGCTATATTTGTAGCACTTTGTTTAAATCAAACTGTCCGTTTATGGTCATGAAGCATGGAGACATTTATCCTGGAACAGCTGGTGTATTGGATTATGTGTAACTTGTGATGTATTAATTATTATAATCTCCACTCTTAATCTTTCATAAGACAAACTGTGTCATTAACACAGTTTTTGAAAGGTTTTACATTTTTTAAATAAAGAAGCAAGATAATTCATTTTCAATTATTAAACACAAACCCAAATTTCTTCATTGCCGCTCAAATATTTATACCCTGAAAGAAAATAATATTAGTCAGGAGGCTGCACTGTTGAATAAAACCAGTGTCAAATAACACTTCACGTCTCCGAAAATGGCCAAGTGGGGTCACGAGGGTCCATTCTGGCACTATATGGATACTTCAGGGAAACGCATTTCTTTCAAAGCAACTGAGCTATATTGAAATCTCTAACTTTTAATTGCACACTTGGATAGCCTGGCAGTTTGAGACGTTGTTGAGATCTCGTGTGAATCACTAAAAGAGACACATTTGGGACAAATGCTGCAAGCCATAGACCTAAGCAAAAATATATTAAAGTAATCCTTCAACTACAGTAGGATTTGTATACATGCTGCATGTGTCTTGTTATATCTAAACGCCTGTCTAATCGCTTTTGCAACGTAACATTTACTGTAACAATCACTGCATGGCTTCCAGTTCAAACACGCACATAAGTTTAGACAAGAATGAGTAACTCCGTTTTTGACAAGAAACAGAAATTTATATTTAAACATTCGGTACTGAAGATATGATCTCTCATTTCAAAAGATTTACGGGACACGCAGAACATGTTGGTGTGACAGGTTTGTTGTACTGAAATGAGTGGGATGGGATTTATAAAGGCTTTGGAATGTCTGCAGGAGGAATCATGGAAAGTGGGAATATGTATGCGTGACTCAGATGTGAAGTGTGAAGAGAGAGAGAGAGATGCACTAAATAATTATAATGTTAAACCTTCAAATACCTTCATAAATAAATCTGTATTCATTTTCGGATGTATTAATGATGATGTCGTCGGCATAAACCGGAATATTTCTCATGACTCAAGAAACACTAATGCGTTGAACATTGATTGTCCATCAGAGTCCGGAAAAGAGCGAGACTATAAATAAAAGATGGCTCCGTGTCCGTCTGGCCCACACTGCAATTACACAGGATGCCGAAAAGAGGCGAGAAGCGTATTAGCATCCAAGCCAAATTCACCACGGGGAGCTCTTAGAAAATCAAGGTTGAGGGTCATCGTGACGTAAAGTGCGGGATATATGAGAGAAGGTCAATCAGGGCCCGTGAGGGCTTTTCATTTTGAATAGAGATGCAGGACATCAGACGCAGAGCCTTCATGTTTGTCCAGCTGTCAGAAACCGACACTTCTGTCAAAACTTCAAGCGACATTGCTCGATTTAAGTAAAAAAAAGAAAATAATGCTGGGAAAATTTTAAAAAAGGCCAGAAGGGTTTGCACTTTGTACTTTCCCAGGAAGAAAAAAATGAATTAAATTATCAAATCAGCAAACGCAACACATTGTAACGAGAAAATGTCAGTATACTCTATTTTTTCCTTTAACATCTGAAGAACCTTTCACTATTAAAAGGTAAGTTCCTTTGACTGAATAGAAACCAAAAATGGCTTTTCAGTCACATCGCTATACACCTGTATTTATTCTGCCCCATTTAAATGTCACACTGTTCACAGTTGGTGGTACAACAGATGTGCAACAATTTCAACTCAGTTCCAGTTTTAACTTCTGACGAACCAAAATCTGCAGGGACTACTGCTGTAACATGTAACAATGGCAATCAACCAATGATGTGGATTTTGACCGCTGTCAGGAAATGTCAAGCGAAACAAAAAATCCCAGCAAATCAATCCATCAATAGATCATACCAAGCCAACTGACCATGATGTTTTACCCGTTCATCCAGTTTAAAGCTTATACATCGACCAATCAGCTGAAGTATATAAACTAGCATGAAGCATATCCGGTTTAAATCAATTAATTGATCGGCTTAAAATAGCTTGGACCAGCTAATGACCAATTGGACATGCTAAAAACCATGATCCGAAACACAGATACAGCCTTAAAGTGGTTTTACCTGGATTATCCATCACTTACTCAAAATGTTATGTGTTAGGTTCATGCGATATCAAATTTATCGGTAGCACTTTATTTTACAATACGTGTACTTACCTTGTACATATATGGTAAATAAGTACTTACCGACAAATGTGTGGTACTTACTCTACATGGTAATTAACTGGTATCATTACTGTATTTACCAGTGGTACATACTTGGTAGTTATTATGTAACTCTAGATAAGTACTGGGTAATAACAGATACATACTTATAGTGTAGGTATACTGTAACTAACGAGAAACATTACTGTACTTACAAACAAATGTACAATTTAAGTATTTAGTATTTACAGGCAAGTTAGGGTAAATGACAGGGATTTATAGTGTACATATATGAAAACTAATATCAAACACTACTGTACTTACAAATTGCATATACACAATAAGTGTGTACTAGTGAATGTACCCAGTAGTTAATGCGTATGATAGTCAATGGTTGGGTTTGCCTGACAGTGACATGTATATGATGCTATATCTTAGGTGGTAGGTCCTATGTAATAACTTTGTAAAAAGCATGACTTTATTTTACAGTCCTGTTTCCATGCAGTTACCATGGACGTACTAGTGAATGTACCCAGTAGTTAATGCGTATGATAGTCAATGGTTGGGTTTGCCTGACAGTGACATGTATATGATGCTATATCTTAGGTGGTAGGTCCTATGTAATAACTTTGTAAAAAGCATGACTTTATTTTACAGTCCTGTTTCCATGCAGTTACCATGGACGTACTAGTGAATGCACCCAGTAGTTAATGCATACGGTTATTTATTGCTTGGTTTAAAGGACAAAGATACTGAGTCTGAGTACCAAAATGGCACATCAGTAATGTTTGTTCTTAGTTATCATATACGTATGGTATAAGTATAACTTACACTTGCCTGCAGTTACCACACACCACACAAGTACACTAGTGTTTCTCATTAGTTACAGTATACCTACACTATAAGTATGTATTTGTTATTACCCAGTACTTACCTAGAGTTACAGAATAACTACCACTGTACCACTGGCATGTACAGTAATGATACGAATTAATTACCATGTAGATACCTAAAAGTAAGTACCACACATTTGTCAGTAAGTACAACTTATTTACCATATATGTACAAGGTAAGTACACGTACTGTAAAATAAAGTGCGACCAAATTATCCCAGGATTTACTCACCCTCAAGCAATTGAAATACATATGTCCAACACATTTGCAGTTATTTTAGTAAATGTCCTTGCTTTCCAAGTTTTATAATGATCAGGGAACAACTTCTGACTGGAAAGCCCAAAAAAGTGCATTCATCCTTCACTGAGGTAATCCATATGGCTCCAAGGGGTTAATGAAGGTCTTCTGTGGGTAATCGATGCAGTATTGTGAAAAAATATCCATATTTTACATTTGAAGTGGATCAAAACCTTTCATAAAAGTTGTCTTAAAATATTAAATAGTATGCATTTTTGCAACTTTGGATTAATTTTTTTGATCCACTTCAAATGTTGACTAGTCTATAACAACCAGCCTCCGGTAACGACACCATTTTAGATTCGAAAGTCACTGCGCAATGTTTCTTTGGCAACGAGTGCTTACTATGTTAAGTAGGGAGCCATTTTGATATATGATTGGAGTATTGTTTTAAGTGTTATGTTAAGTAATATGTTGTCATGTTATGTTTTATGTGTCAGGGGTTTTTAAACTTATGTCAGCTGAACCCCGATGACCTAAGTTATTTACTTAAAGGGGTGGTTCAAAGGTATTTAGTGCATTCTGACTTATTAACACAGTTATAGAGTTGTTTCCTCATGCTTAACGTAGGCAAAGTGTCAAAAAAGCAGTTGGGCGTGCTACAGAGTATTTCTGTGCCGAATGCACTTCGTCAAGGTTCGTACAAGTTTCAAAAAGTTTTTTTCGATTACGTTTCAAGGGTTTCTATACGTATCACTTCTTTTTATGGGCACTTCTTGCGGAAAACCCCGCCCACCCGTCAATCAGCGGGAGACGCTAGAACTTAGAAACATCTTACAGTATCACGCGACAGCTTTGTTTAATTTCAAAACTCAACAATGGCATGAAAGAAGAAGTGTGTTTTTGGATGTAAGGAGAAGAAAGCCTTATGAAAACAATGGATATAGTCTGTTTACCTGGGGTAGCAACAGAGTTTTGCGTGTGTGTTTGTTTAACGCTGGATTTCATTTAAAAGTCCCAACCGGGTCATGAGTCGCATGCGGTAAGTAAGACTTCTGTCTTATGTTGGAAATAGGCGCGTGCATATTATATAAATGACACGAACATGTAATGAATCACAAGTTATAAGTGTTGTATAGTGTTGTATGACTCGTACACGCTCCTCCCCACGGTAGTAACTCCTCCTTATTTATTTTTTCGTACGTTATCGGAAAGATTCGGTAAAGCTGATCTTTCTTTTATAAATCTGATTATACTAAAGACTCTTCGGGATAAAGGATATAATACTACTCTACAGGTACAGGTACAGGTATGTGAGCTTTAAAGTACCCCCCCCCCAAATTTGGTTAATATTCCAAAGTTTTTATCAGTAGTGTTTTACATTATTGTTGTTATTATTACTTTTTTATCTGGTATTTTTCTGTTATTTGTAGATAAAACTCATCTGCCCATTTTGCACATATTGTAGTATTGTGTGTGTAATGGTCACATCATGACATGCAGAACAACAAATAAAATATATTTTTTTGTAAGTGTTTAATTCAGATTTTTTTATTTGCAACTTATTTACTTTTTATAATTTTGTTGAAATTGATTACTTTTTTCAGCAGCTTGCAACCCCGCTGCAATTCTCTTGCGAACCACCAGGGGTTCGTGAACCGTAGTTTGGGAAATGCTGTTAGCCTATTTGTTATATGTTATGTTACGTTGTGTTACGTTACATACGCTATGCTATGCTATGTTATGTTATGCTATGCTATGTTACGCTATATTACGTTATATATGTTTTATGCTATGCTATGCCATGCTATGCTATGCATTTGTAATGCTAACAATACACATCTCTGCTGCCATTTGTCTTAACCTGAACCTTCGTCATGCGAAAAAGAAGCTTTACCAGTCAAAATTATTCCTATATCTCATATCTCCAGAGCATGACAGCAGGTGTTTACAGAACAGCTAGTATATTAGCTTAGGACACCATCAAAACACGACAAATAAAGGGATTTATAATAAAACTCGCTTTATAACATCAACAATTTAGTGCATTAAACACCCATGCATGATCTAATGTTGCTTCGGATCACAAAATGAGACAGAAAATAAGCTATTTTATGCAATAATATACAATAATATTCAGAGAAATATGAAAGATTCAGATTCTCTACTAAGAAGAACCAAATCTGCTCAGCAATGCATGATTGATAATGCACACAATACAGTATAACATTTAAAAGCAAGTGTTCTCATTACACAGATAAGAACCTAATGATATACAAATAAATTAAAAATACAAACTGATTATCAAAGAAAAGCAGCTTTCCCTGTCCAAACATGAACAGACTATGAATCAGAGTTACCAGAAAACATTTTAACCCCTGTGTGTTCACTGCAGAGAAAGCTGTAAAGCACGACCCCCGCATGGTCTTTGATGTAAATGTTAAGCACTCATGTTCAATTTTAGCACACTGTGAGCTTTCAGTAATTTAACAGATGTCATATAGCTGAAAAGGTTGATCCAGAAAAGATATATAGGACTAAAATGCATTTCGACACCTACAATGCATCGCACTGTATAACAAGGTATGAATGTCAATGCATTAAGACAATTTAAGTGAATGCAACATTGCTACAAATTATAATTGTGACTGAAGCGTCCAAATACTTTTGATTAGATGCCTAAATGATTTATTTTTAAGGTTATAAAGGTTGAAATAAAAAACCAACTTAAGACTATGCGGGAAACTCATTGCTCATCAGAGGTCAGAGGTCATGTCCGTAAATCTTGACTATCAACCAATCAGCATTCATGAACGTTACTTTCATTTTATTATAATACATGTTTAATTTCCTCTCCATAGATCTCTGTCATCACATTAGGCTGCAAAACCCCAGAGGGGGAAGGAAGAGCAGAAAAAATGTCACAATGGTGAAATAAACCGACAAGCACAGAGAGAAAATACTTTAGAAAGAGAAAACCACAAGCAAGATCCTCTGAGACTAAAGATTTGCTTGAAAGATGCATTTCAGTGAAGCGCTGAGAGATGCTGTATCTTAGTCAGTTGTGTTTACACTTTGGCAAATCTTTTCTAAACACATGTTTTGCTCAGAAAAAAAACACTTCCCATGGTGCTGTTACCGTAACAGCGCTGCCTTTAGCATGTGAGTTATAGCTGATGGCCAACATAAACATTTACTCACTTGGCCTTGGAGAAAAAGTGTGAACTTGAAGAAGAAAACAACACAACAGATTTTATAGGGGTAAAGGAAGATGCTGAATGCCAGGAATATAACAACCAAAGACACCAAAACACTAACATAAATTTGCCTTTACTTTTTTTGCTCATCGAAAACGATTCACACATAAAGAAGGGATACAGGATGGAGGGGATGAAAAAACAGTCAAAAAGTCGATCAAGGAGGGGCATTCGATTCAATGTACATTTTGTACAGTGGTTAAAGCAACACTATGTAGTTTCCATGTAAAAATGACTTACAGCTCCCCATGTGGTTGAAACGCGCAACAGTGCCTGGTATCAGACACTCTTCTGCAGGCAGGGGGAGGAGCGGGCTGTGTTTCCTACCCTCCACCGCCACTTTCAGAGTGTGCTTGTAGCAGCTAGGAGGCTGCTCAGGTTGCAGCAACAGTACAATTTGTCCAGTTAAAAGTTGTTCTATCACTGAAAAAATTTTAGAGACATTATTTAAAGGTAAAAAAAACTACATAGTGTTGCTTTAACAAAAATAACGACTTATAAGTAGATATTTTGTACGCTGAACAGCATGTTTTCAATCGTTTCCAATGTAAGCACCACATTTGTTAAAAACGGCAGCAGGTGGCGGGATTTCTGCATGCCGAGCGCTGGCCCTCTGCGTTTTTTTGCGCTCAAAACGTTTCACTCATAAAGAAGGGATGAAGGGTGTAGGGGACGATAACGACTGATAAGAAGATATTTTGTACTCTTCAACCGTTTCCAATGGAAGCGCAGCACTTTTCAAAAAACGCTAGCAGGTGGCGGGATATGTGTGCGCTGAGTGCCGCCCCTCTGCGTTTCTTTGCGCTCAAAATGTTTCACTCATAAAGAAGGGAAGAAGGGTGTAGGGGATGAAAAACTGTCAAAAAGTCGATCAAGGGGTGCCTTCGATGTACATTTTGTACAGTGGTTGACAAAATAACAACTGATAAGAAGATGTTTTGTACGCGGTATGTTGTCAACTGTTTCCAATGGAAGCGCCACACTTGTCAAAATGGCAGCAGGTGGTGGAATTGGTACACGCCAAGTGCCGGCCCTCTGCGTTTTTTTGCGCTCAAAATGTTTCACTCATAAAGCAGGGATGAAGGGTGTAGGGGATGATAACGACTGATAAGAAGATATTTTGTACGCTCTATGTTTTCAACCATTTCCAATGGAAGCGCAACACTTTTTAAAAATGGCAGCAGGTGGCGGGATTTGTGCGTGCTGAGTGCCCGTCCTCTGCGTTTTTTGCGCACAAAACGTTTCACTCATAAAGAAGGGATGAAGGGTGTAGGGGACGATAACC
Source organism: Misgurnus anguillicaudatus (assembly GCF_027580225.2). Classification (NCBI taxonomy): domain Eukaryota; kingdom Metazoa; phylum Chordata; class Actinopteri; order Cypriniformes; family Cobitidae; genus Misgurnus; species Misgurnus anguillicaudatus. The sequence continues at coordinate 9,447,186 of NW_027395279.1, forward strand.
ACTGATAAGAAGATATTTTGTACGCGGTATGTTTTAAACCGTTTCCAATGGAAGCGCAGCACTTTTCAAAAACGACAGCAGGTGGCGGGATATGTTCACGCTGAGCGCCGGCCCTCTGCATTTTTTTCGCTCAAAACGTTTCACACATAAAGCAGGGATGAAGGGTGTAAGGGACGATAAGACTGATGAGAAGATTTTGTACGCTGTATGTTTTCAACCCTTTCCAATGGAAGCACCGCACTTGTCAAAAACGGCAGCAAGTAGTGGGATTTGTGCGCGCCGAGCACCGGCCGTGTGCGGTTTTTTTTGCACTTAAAACTTTTACTCATAAAGTAGGGATGAAGGGTGTAGGGGACGAAAAATGTCAAAAAGTCGATCAAGGGGTGCCTTCGATGTACATTTTGTACATTTTGGTTGACAAAATAACGACTGATAAGAAGATATTTTGTACGCTGAACGGCATGTTTTCAATCGTTTCTAATGGAAGCGCTGCATTTGTCAAAAAACTGCAGTAGGTGCCGAAATTTGTTCACGCTGAGCGCCGGCCGTCTGCAGGTTTTTTTTTTGCTTATAACGTTTCACTCATGAAGCAGGGATGAAGGGTGTAGGGGATGATAACGACTGATAAGAAGATATTTTGTACGCTGTATGTTTTAAACCGTTTCCAATGGAAGCGCAGCACTTTTCAAAAACGCTAGCAGGTGGCGGGATATGTGCTCGCTGAGCGCCGCCCCTCTGCGTTTTTTTTTTTCGCTCAAAATGTTTCACTCATTAAGAAGGGATGAAGGGTGTAGGGGATGAAAAACTGTCAAAAAGTCGATCAAGGGGTGCCTTCGATGTACATTTTTACAGTGGTTGACAAAATAACGACTGATAAGAAGATCGCTGTATGTTTTCAGCCGTTTTCAATGGAAGCACCGCACTTGTCAAAAACGGCAGCAGGTGGCGGGATTTGTGCGTGCTGAGCGCAGGCCCTCTGCGTTTTTTTTTGCGCTCAAAACATAAAGAAGGGATGAAGGGAGTAGGGGACGAAAAAACTGTCAAAAAGTCAATCAAGGGGTGCCTTCAATGTACATTTTTACAGTGGTTAACAAATAACGACTGATAAGAAGATCGCTGTATGTTTTCAGCCGTTTCCAATGGAAGCACCACGCTTTTCAAAAACGGCAGCAGGTGGCGGGATATGTTCACGCTGAGCGCCGGCCCTCTGCATTTTTTTTGTGCTCAAAACATTTCACTCATAAAGCAGGGATGAAGGGTGTAGGGGACGATAATGACTGATAAGAAGATTTTGTACGCTGTATGTTTTCAACCCTTTCCAATGGAAGCACCGCACTTGTCAAAAACGGCAGCAGGTGGCTGGATTTGTGCGTGCTGAGCACTGGCCGTGTGCGTTTTTATTTTTTTGCACTCAAAACTTTCACTCATAAAGAAGGGATGAAGGGTGTAAGCAGGGGTGCTGTAAAGGGGGGGTAAACGATGATGATTCTCGGGGCCCACGAGTAAGAGGGGGCCCAGAGAAGCCCCCAAAATTGTGGTGCTAAAAAAAATTTAATAGTAAAAATTATTAACTTTAAATGATTCTTTTTGCTGTTTCCTGGTATCAAAAATGTATTTGTTTAGGAAACACAAACGTCTGTGGGCCCCTTTCCCCCCTCTCAATTGTCATAAAATGTTCAGTCCGCCCAAATTGCATAATCCAGGCAACACAGCTTGACTTCACTTATAGTGCCGGCAGAATATCAACTTGACTGACAAGGAAGTGAAAATGCCTCAAAAATCTGGAAGTCAAAAACAGAAAGAGAAAAAAATAAGAAGTGAAAGAGGCAAAGGGTCGACATTATGTTACCCAATTTTTCACAAGAAAAGGTGGGTTTGTAAGTAGGCCTAAATTGTTAGTGGACCGCCCGTCCGTGACAATGATCGTAGCTTACGGCACTTTTCTGTGCTAACGCGCATGCTTTGTACATGAGGCCCCAGGTCTCTACGGTAGCATTTTTTCGACAAGTAAGCACGTTTATTTATGCACGTGATTTATTTGGACAAAGTTATTGACTATGCAAATTTCAAACGGTCAAAATGGCGCCTTGTTGGTTCTAGTGTTAAAGATAATTACCACACTGCAAAAAATGATTTTCAAGACAAAAATTCTTAGTATTTTTGTCTTGTTTTCAGTAAAAATATCTAAAATTTCTTAAATAAAGATGCTTTTTCATGATGAGCAAAACGACCCAAGAAAATAAGTCTAGTTTTTAGACCAAAAATATTACATTTAAGGGATTTTGTGCATAAAACAAGCAAAAAAACTGCCAATGGAGTAAGCAAAAAATCTTGAACATTTTTCTTAAACACTAAATTCAAGAAAAATTAGCTTACCCCATTGGCAGATTTTTTGCTTGTTTTATGCACAAAATCCCTTAAATGTAATATTTTTGGTCCAAAAACTAGACTTATTTTCTTGGGTCGTTTTGCTCATCAAGAAAAAGCATCTTAATTTAGGAATTTTTAGATATTTTTACTGAAAACAAGAAAAAAATACTAAGAATTTTTTTCTTGAAAATCATTTTTTGCAATGCATAAGTTTAAATGTTGCGGTTAAAATGACTACTGGTGGCCGTTCTAGTGTTAAAAGTGCATGATAAGGGAACTCAATTTTCTCCTCATGTTTGGCCAAGAAAATACTGGAAAAAATAACAATACACAGTTTTAGTTAAACATTCAACACTGCAAAAAAATGACTTTCTTACTTAGTATTTTTGTCTTGTTTTCAGTAGAAATATCTAAAAATTCTTAAATTAAGATGCTTTTTCTTGATGAGCAAAATGACCTAATAAATGAGTCTAGTTTTAAGACAAATTAATATACAATTTAAGTGAAATTTTCCTTAAAACGAGCAAAATGATCTGCCAATGGGGTGAGAAAAAAAATTGTGAAATAAGATTTCTTTTTTCTTAAACACTTAATTCAAAATTAAATTAAAATTTTCTCACCCCATTGGTAGTCAAAATACCATAAAAGCGCATGATTTTATGTAAATTAATATGAAAAAAGTTTCAGCTGTGTTGGGGGCCCTGTCAAGATTCTTTTCATGGGGCCCAAAATCCTTAGCAGCGCCCCTGGGTGTAAGGGACGAAAAAACTGTCAAAAAGTCGATCAAGGAGTGCCTTCGATGTACATTTTGTACAGTGGTTGACAAAATAACAACTGATAAGAAGATATTTTGTACGCGGTATGTTGTCAACTGTTTCCAATGGAAGTGCCGTGCTTTTAAAAAACGGCAGCAGGTGGCGGGGTTTGTCCACGCTGAGCGCAGGCCCTCTGCGGGGGGTTTTTTCACACTCAACGCTGAGCTCTCATTCCTCGTTCAGATCGCCAGCGACTTTCTTGAGAACCTTCATGTGCAGAATTTTTTTAAAGTTTAGTTTCACGTGCTTACATGAAACAATCGAGCGTGCAAACTAAACGCGAAAGTTTCACGTGGGCATGCTATAGTTTCACGTGCGCACACGAAAGTTTCACGTGGGCATGAAATAGTTTCACATGCGCACACGAAAGTTTCACGTGAGCATGCGATAGTTTCACGTGCGCACATGAAACTAAACTTTATTTAATTTTTGCTCCATGTCCCCTTAGGGGCTCCGTAAACAAGAGACGGATGAAGTGATTTGCTTCGCACCCATAGTCGCTGTCAAAAATTGCTCATCATTTGCAAAAAGTTCAAATTTTCTTTACTGGACATGCACATCTGGTCGTCAACAGTCACTTTTGTTCATGTCGCCAGAAGTTGCCAAGCTTCCTAAAATTGAATGCGATAGCGTCATTCTGCTATTGCTAGTCACTGGCGGTCTGAATAGGGCGTCAGAGTTGAAAAATGCTGAACTTCGGGTGAAAGCCTCAGCTCATCAATGATACTTCTCAATTGGCTGTCCAATCACAGTGCAGGAGGGGCGGGACAAATATCACAAAAAACAACTGGCTTCAAAGTTCAACAACTGAGAGACCAAGCAGAAGTATCACAGCAAACAAAACAATTGACTGTCCGCCTGGCATTTTCAGCCGAGTTTCAGCGCTTTGGTGTACATGCCCCCTTAGTTTGTTTTGGTTTGTGTTAAAGGGGACATACCATGCAAATCGGACTTTTCCAGCTTCTGTATCTTTATTTTAATATTGCATGCGTGTTGTATCGTGATGCATGTGTGCAAGTGACCAGAATTAAAATCCTGCCAGGTCCATCCTTGTTTATTACATCCTTGTCCCAAGTGCATCCGTTTCATTACACCTAGAAGCTTGACATTTCTGTTCAAAAACAATGAAAGGAACCAGAATATGTCCTTGTTTCCATGCTAGACACATTGCTGTTCCTTCAGTGCAGCTGGGATCGGCGGATTTTGGAAAGGAAATGTGTCTCACAGGAGCACATATGCAGGAAAAGGAATATCTGTTACATGAAATCGCCTGTCCTTTGCTTTTATCTTTAATGACCACTTCAGCCTTGAGCGAGACACTTAACCTTAAGGGCTCCAGCAGTAACATGTACTTTTATTTGTGTCTGCCAAATAAATAACGAACAATTCAATCAACAATGTCAATCCTTTCGATTTGGTGCTCAGGGCTGACCAAGAAACTGTCATCACCTTTAAAGTCGAAACAGTTTCCATGGGAAAATTCAGCGAAGCTGAGGAAGTCCTGGGTGAAACAAAAGCTGGACCGTTACAACAGGCTGTTATATTTTATTACGACTTTTATGCATAACCTCATACTTTGCAGAGATTTGCTAATAAACTGAAGGGGGGATTTTGGAACAACGCAGCCCTTTTACTGGTATACTCGCAAACCTGGACATCATTCAATTGTAAAAAAAAACCTTACATATTTAAACAAAGATTTTCTATTTATATTAACAAGATATACTAAAATGAATTCTTACTAACAAAAATGCACATAGTGTCACTTTATAAGGGATAATGCACAGGCAACCGGTTGTTATCGGTGGAAAAGCCATTACAGCAGGATTAGAGTCTTGCATCACACTGAAGGAGATAACAACCGGCTGTCTGTACATTATCCTGTTTATTACACAGCTATTTACACTAAAAGTAATGTAAAGAACATTACATATTCATTTGCAATATTTTAATTGCTCATTTTAAACAAATGCAGACCTTTCGTGAAAAAAGCCTGTTTAAAACGTTCGGTTTAAATGTCACAAACACAATATTTGGTTTAATCATTTGTAAATATAATGCCATTTATGTTATTAAAATACACATTTATGTTTATTTTTGTAATATTAAACTGTACCTGTCAAAATTATTTGCAGCATCAGGATTAACGTGTGTTATTAGTTTTGAGCGGTTGATATCTGCACTGTTGGCGTTGAACTACTTCAAATTATTTAAAGTCGACTGTTATGACATCAAAGTCGAGTTGACGTCGACTAGTTGTTGATGTCAATCATACAAAACCCAAGAGATGGGACTGCTTTGCAACATGCCACAATTTATTAGCAGAACATTAATACAGATGCTGATTATACAGCTTATGTTGCAACTTAAATTTAAAAAGTAATACAAATCAAATGTTGCAACTTAACGTTAACAATGCAACAATAACTCCTGTTTTAAAGCATTTTTTATAGATGCATGTGGGCATAACAATGCTAAAATTATACAGCTCCTATGTTGCAACTTAACATTAACAATGCAACAATAAATAAAAAAGTATAGTGATTAATGCGACTAGTCGACGTCGAGCTTAAAGCGTCATGACTTTGCATTAAGGTCGACTTGTCGACTAATCGACTAGTTGGTTCAACCCCTACTGCACTGTAAAAAAAAAATGCAAGTTAAAACAATTTAGTTTTGCAAGTTTTGACTTGTGATAAGTTGATATAACATTAATATTAATGCTGGGCAAAGATTAATCACGATTAATCGCATACAAAATAAAAGTGATTTTTGGCATAATATACGAGTAAGGCTGTGCAAAATATTGATACAGCTAGGCTAACTATCGTGATACTTTTTCCCATGATAGTGTGTCGATATTTCAATCTCTACTGTCGATATTTTTAAAGATTAATAATCCCTCTGTGTGCGTCAAGCGACCTCCTCCACCGCTGCTGTAGTTGTCGCTGTCCAGTTGTCTGTCATATACGGTCAGACATATATATGTCTCAGAAGTTAGCAGGAGTGAAAATTAGCAGAAAATTTTAAAACACCTGCAGCTTTTCTGTGGCCGCACTTTGGCTTTAAAAAAACGTTTTTAAAAAATCACCTCTATTTTTTACATTAAAAAAAAGAAAAAAACAATGCAACGTATCGCAGCATGCAACGTACCGTACCGTACTGTGATACATTGTATCATGGCACATGTATTGTGATATGTATCGTATCGTGAGGCCCTTGCCAATACCCAGCCCAATATATGAGTGTGTGCTGTCAACCCAGTCTCACCCCATGGCGTCAATATGTGACGACACTTGACCATGCGTCAATATGTTGACGCGGAGGGTATACCTTTCGCGTCATTTTTTGACGAACTGGGGACTTCAATACTATTACGTCCGTTGCATTCTCTTTTCCTATTTTCTTACCATTTTCGCGTCGGTTTAGGGTTAGATTTACATAATGACATCCCTACCCAAACCTAACTCTAACCCCAACGCCAGGTGACAACTGTTTAATTTCGCGTACTTAACTCTAACCCCAACGCCAGGTGACAACTGTTTAATTTCGCGTACACTGTTTAATTTTGCGTAATCTAACCCTAAACCGACGCGAAAATGGTTTGAAAATAGGAAAAGAGAATGCAACGGACGTAATAGTATTGAAGTCCCCAGTTCGTCAAAAAATGACGCGAAAGGTATACCCTCCGCGTCAACATATTGATGCATGGTCAAGTGTCGTCAAATATTGACGCCATGGGTGTGAGACTGTGTTAGTGCTGTGTAATTATTATGTATATATAAATACACACACATTCATGTATGTATTTAAGCATTTGCATGTATATATATTTATTTATATTTTTACATATCTATATTAAATATAAATAAATAAAAAATGATATATAAATAAAAAAAATCTGAAATGAATATATGTATGTATGTGTGTGGTTAAATATACATAATAATTAATTATGCAAAAAAAAACCTTTTATTTTGTATGCGATTAATCGCGATTAATCTTTGCCAAGCACTAAGGTTGATTTGACAAAAATGCTGAATTTCTTTCAACAGCGTTGGAATATTAAACTTGTAAATGCTGCCATTGGCCAATCAGAATCAAGCATTCCAACGAGCCGTGTAATAATCTAGTTTAACAAATTCAACTTAAGTGCATAACTTACTTCATACATCACTTGCTGTGAAACATTAAAACATGCTGCCTGTAAAGGAGAGGAGTGCCAATATATTTTATAAGCAACTGAGCTAATGATTTTCACATGGTGATCGACAAAACTAAAAAAAATAAGAAGGAGTCGCGAGGCCCAGAATAATACAGAAAACAATTCAACACTAATTTTAGGTTTCTTCCCATTTCCTGGAAAACAACAGCCCACACAAACACGTACGCAAAACAAACCAGTGCCATTGAGCTGCCGCTGTGTTTTCTTACAGCGTACACCCACAAAACGAACCTGCATCCCTTGAGGAAACAAACTGACAGATGCCAAGCTAAATATGAGCGCTGTGATTCACAACAGCTAAGGAAGCTTAGAGAAATTGTGTGAAACCAAACAGAACATTACTGCGCAGCGGCACGCAGGAGATCCATTAAACCTGCGAGTATGGACGTCTGGGAGAAAAATGCAGAGCGTGAACAGATGATGTCATGGAAGATGTGCTTTCCAACTGCTGAATGAGGATTTGGATGCCTATGAATGCTGGCCTTGTAATACCAAAGACATTTTGGTTCACAACAGAGCGGGAATTCACTTCAATTTATTACAAGTTAATTGATTTACGAGTTTTGGAAGATATAGAAACAGGATGAATTTAGACTTTGCGGTGTTGGAAGTCAACAAAAGTTGATTAAATGGAAAAGTTGGGGTTTAAATAATAATAACAAATGAATACATCAGAGTAAACCAAGTCACTTTAAAATAACATACAGAAAATGGCAAATGGTTTACGGACACAAAACTGAGATCATATTCAAAGCAGTAGCAGACTGGAATGCTTCTGGAGAACTTTGTTTGAACGCAGAGGCCGTCAAAATGTCACACAAACTTTGAAATAGGTTAACATGACCAAGGTGACTCAGGATTTTTATATTCAGAAAAAGCGACAAAGATATGAAATAAACTTTATTGATGGGGAACCGTTACTTTAATTTTTAATAATCACTCTAGAAAAATGGTGCTTTATAAAAGTGCTTCACTGCCTCGTAATCATACCATTTTTAGTGCTAATCATCAATAATGTAGAACCTGTATAACACCTGTCCTAAATTGAACCTTAAGTGGTGCTTTAGTCATGCTTTAGCACCACATATGGCTCTACAGAGGTGTTTTATAGTGCTAAAAATGGCACTATGATTACAAGCTTTTAGTACAATTTAGCACCATTTTTTAGACATCTTTAGACTGATGGAATGATTAAGGAATGCACCAAAATATTGGTCTATAATTGGTAACGGCAGATCGGACATCGATTGTTTTAAAACTAGTGCTGAGCAAAGATTAATCGTGATTAATCGCATACAAAATAAAAGTGATTTTTAGCATAATATATAAGTTTGTGCTTTGTGTAATTATTATGTATATATGAATACACACACATTCATGTATGTATTTAAAAAACATTTGCATGTATATATTTATTTTATTTATTTACTTATTTATATTTGTATAGCCTATATTCTATATTATATATACAGCACACACATATATATTATGCGAAAATCAACTTTTATTTTGTATTTGATTAATCGCGATTAATCTTTGCCCAGCACTAGAAACATCTTTATATCTTGACAATCAAAATGGATGGAAAACGCATCAGAACTCATACTGTGTGATTATTTTGATTTGGGTCACAATGGCAAACATAATTGCAGTTTATACATTCTGCCATTTGAGTTTTTTACAGCATCATAATTTGAAACAAGACATTATCGACATCAAAACATATCATTCATCATTCATCTAAGCAATAAAAACGCCAATAGAAACTTACATTTTACACTCATTTAAGCATTTATGTAAGCTAACCGGGTCATAGCAAAACCGTAAGTGAGCATGCGCTAGCTGCTTGCTAACGTGACTCTCTGACAGTATATTATGAGTTTAAAAAACAACATCAATACACATCATATGTCATTAATCCAGGTTATAAAAACGATTTTTACACTCATATAAGCAAGAATGTAGCTATAATCAAACGTACAGGTTGTGGTTAGGAGACGCATGTTGTTCCAAATAAAGTGGGTGCTGAACCATCTTTCATTGGCAAACATCTAAATCTCTCCGTGAAAAAGTAAGTTTAACCACTGATTCTTCACAGTCAAACGTCTAGTAAATCCCTCCGTGAAAAAGTAAGTTTAACCACTGATTCTTCACAGCCAAACGTCTAGTAAATCCCTCCATGAAAAAGTATTTTTAACCACTGATTCTTCACAGCAAAACGTCTAGTAAATCCCTCTGTGAAAAAGTCATTTTAACCACAGATTCTTCACAGCCAAACATTTAGTATATCCCTCACTGAAAAAGTCATTTTAACCATTGATTCTTCACAGCCAAACGTCTAGTAAATCCCTCCGTGAAAAAGTAATTTTAACCACTGATTCTTCACAGCAAAACGTCTAGTAAATCCCTCTGTGAAAAAGTCATTTTAACCACAGATTCTTCACAGCCAAACATCTAGTAAATCCCTCCATGAAAAAGTCATTTTAACCACTGATTCTTCACACCCAAACGTCTAGTAAATCCCTCCGTGAAAAAGTATTTTTAACCACTGATTCTTCACAGCAAAACGTCTAGAAAATTCCTCTGTGAAAAAGTAATTTTAACCACTGATTCTTCACAGCAAAACATCTAGAAAATTCCTCTGTGAAAAAGTAATTTTAACCACTGATTCTTCACACCCAAACGTCTAGTAAATCCCTCCGTGAAAAAGTATTTTTAACCACTGATTCTTCACACCCAAACGTCTAGTAAATCCCTCCGTGAAAAAGTATTTTTAACCACTGATTCTTCACAGCAAAACGTCTAGAAAATTCTTCTGTGAAAAAGTATTTTTAACCACTGATTCTTCACAGCAAAACGTCTAGAAAATTCCTCTGTGAAAAAGTAATTTTAACCACTGATTCTTCACACCCAAACGTCTAGTAAATCCCTCCGTGAAAAAGTATTTTTAACCACTGATTCTTCACAGCAAAACGTCTAGAAAATTCCTCTGTGAAAAAGTAATTTTAACCACTGATTCTTCACAGCAAAACGTCTAGAAAATTCCTCTGTGAAAAAGTAATTTTAACCACTGATTCTTCACACCCAAACGTCTAGTAAATCCCTCCGTGAAAAAGTATTTTTAACCACTGATTCTTCACAGCAAAACGTCTAGAAAATTCCTCTGTGAAAAAGTATTTTTAACCACTGATTCTTCACAGCAAAACGTCTAGAAAATTCCTCTGTGAAAAAGTAATTTTAACCACTGATTCTTCACAGCCAATCGTCTAGTAAATCCCTCCGTGAAAAAGTAATTTTAACCACTGATTCTTCACAGCAAAACGTCTAGAAAATTCCTCTGTGAAAAAGTAATTTTAACCACTGATTCTTCACAGCCAAACGTCTAGTAAATCCCTCCATGAAAAAGTATTTTTAACCACTAATTCTTCACAGCCAAACATTTAGTATATCCCTCACTGAAAAAGTCATTTTAACCATTGATTCTTCACAGCCAAACGTCTAGTAAATCCCTCTGTGAAAAAGTAATTTTAACCACTGATTCTTCACAGCAAAACGTCTAGTAAATCCCTCTGTGAAAAAGTCATTTTAACCACAGATTCTTCACAGCCAAACATCTAGTAAATCCCTCCATGAAAAAGTCATTTTAACCACTGATTCTTCACACCCAAACGTCTAGTAAATCCCTCCGTGAAAAAGTATTTTTAACCACTGATTCTTCACAGCCAATCGTCTAGTAAATCCCTCCGTGAAAAAGTAATTTTAACCACTGATTCTTCACAGCAAAACGTCTAGAAAATTCCTCTGTGAAAAGGTAATTTTAACCACTGATTCTTCACAGCCAAACGTCTAGTAAATCCCTCCGTGAAAAAGTAATTTTAACCACCGATTCTTCACAGCCACACGTCTAGTAAATCCCTCCGTGAAAAAGTAATTTTCACCACAGATTCTTCACAGCCAAACGTCTAGTAAATCCCTCCTCGAAAAGGTAATTTTAACTATAGATTCTTCATATATCTTCATCAAAATTACAACACAACTGAAAAAACAGCATGATATGATGTTTACACACTAACTAGCTGTGGGCAGGTCATAGTTTTCGTTTCTCCTGCGGGCAAGGCTGTAGGCGGAGATTATTATGCAAAGTCTTGGTATTACGTTGATAAAGTCAGGCAGGAGATTCAATCCATATGACGACTTGTTTCAGCAATTCAGAGTCGACTCCCTACTTTAGAAGCCAATAACTTTATTAATCGTGCACGTTTTGGTTCAACTACTTTGCACATTGTTTACATTGATTGACTAGCCTGACTACGTCAGACTTCGTACTTCCGCTAAATTTCATTACGCTTCTGTACTCAGTCTGAGATACCTCCCATTCAAACCGTTTTCCACCGGTCTCAAAACGACCGTCCAATCAACGAACAGAGGGCGGGCTGAGAGCCGTGACGTAGACGCTAAACGCCGAATCACGGTTGAAGTCTGTTGAGGACATGGAGACACAGAAAGCTCTGTTGTGGAGAACCGGCACTTGCCAACTTAAACCCGAACAAGAAAAGTGTTTGTTAAACATTTGAATGGAGATTATGTTGTTGCCCCACTCCCGACAAGTTTTTGGAAAAGTTTAATTTATCAACTTTACCGATCGTCAGCGAGAAACTGTGTGCAGCACAGCTTGACGTGCACAACGATCGAGAAATCATGGAAGGGAATTATATTGTTCACAGTTAATGGTGGAGGACGCGTGGGCAAGCATTCTTTGGTGACATTCCTGATTAACCAGAAAATAAGGTAGGAAGATTTAATTTACATATGGTTATGGTTGTCTGGTGGAAGAGTTTGAGAGGAGAGAGGGGCTTTCCTCCCGTTAGACGTGAGTGGAAAGCCACCGTAAGGATAGTGTTCAACTAGCTCTGGCCCGATTTACTTTACATAATCTGCAAAAGTCGTTCATAGCCATGTTAACTCTGGTATTTCGCTCGATGGGTTTGTTTTCACATCATACGTGTATTTTACAGCAGAGATTCGATCGATGCGGCTGATCCGGCGCATAAAGCACATCATATACAAATGTTATGTGTGATTGGCTTACGTTTAGACCAATGATTTTAAACTTCAGACAAGCCCCTCCCACGAGAAGGAAAACGATTGTCAATTATGCCCAGCCAGACTCTGTCTATGAAGCGAAGCAAAATAGCAGAGGATGGTATTACCAGGCTATTGATTGACAGCTACATAAAACCTTTATACGCATATGCAGCAGGCACTTATTTTGGTTCACATGACTCGACAAACACATATTTTGACATGACGAGCCATACACATGACACTCCGTACACATATTTTGAATTCAAGCCACTCAGAAGAGAAGTCACCGGCCACCACTGGACAAAAGCTGTCACTGGGACAGTACCCTTTCCAAAAGTACTTCTTTGGAACTAAAAGGTGCATTTTAGTACCTGTATAAATAGTACATATTAGGACACTTTAAAAGATTACAGTCCCAGTGACAGCTTTCGTACCTTTATTTCTGACATATATGATGCATATGTTGTAGATGCCATAGTGCAAGATCCATTACCAAATCTTTGAAGCTTAACCGTTAACCTTTAAGCATATTGGCCAATGAAAGCAATAGAGTTAATGGTAATGCACTTCTGTATACAAAACAACATCTCAGTCTTAATAGCACAAATCCGATCAATGCAAATTTCATTTTTCTGAATCTCTCTCCAAGTCTCCAGAGAATATCGCTAGCAGCTCATCGAGACCTCTCTTCTCCTGCCAAGAGTTAATGCAGATAAATAGATGGGATTACGCAGATATTAAGAAACAGGTGCCCACATAGAGAACACATAAACCGTAACAGACACATTCAGTCCTTCATGTTGTCTTTGTCTTTTAAATCTTTGTATCGAAAATGGCAAATCAATAATGCACTGAAACCCTCAGGAGAATCTTTAAAGACCGGCTTTGAAATACTTTAACGCTTTATTTTGAATTATTGATCACCTTTATCTTACGGGAGCCATCATCCAGACACAGAGCACCTGAGTGTTATTTATTTCGCTAATCTTTCATCCATTCAAACCCTGATCAGCTTTAAAACGATTTGATTCGACAAAAGCTTATTGGCTGGTTTAAAAGTAAACGTGTAAATGGATGAAGCAGCAACAGAGAGAAATATGCAGACTAGAAAACACTGCCAAAAACGTAGGCAAAATTTACGACTAAATGAATCTATCTGTCCGTCTGTTGTTCGGCTGAAAATCCTGTCTGTCTGTCTGATGGGTTTTTCAAACGCTATCTCACAAGAATTTGTACATATTTTACGAGTTGGCTAATTCGTATTAAGTCATAAGACCACATTAATACGTTTTTGTATGATTTGTCTTCACCACTGTGACGTTGGAGTTAGGTGCGGGGTTAGGGGTTCAGTTTCATTGTTGTTGTTTTTATATGAGAATCGTACGTTTTTGCACGATTAACTTCGTAAAAATTCATACGAATTAGCCAACTCATAAAATATGTACGAATGCTTGCGAGATCAAGCTGGCTTTTCATAAGAAGTCTATGACATTAAAAAGTTACATAGCTTAGTGGTAGAGCATTACATTAGCAGCTCAAAAGGGAACCCATGGGATTCTGGGTTGATTACGGCAATGTCGGCAAGCTAACGGCTGCCGCATCTGGACCGATTGATTCGGGCCGGAATCGAGCAGTAAGTAAACGGGCATCCGGCACGAGTGCGTCAGACGGAAGCGGGCCAACGGGTAAGCCTCCGGCAGGTGAAAATCTAACCGGAACTGGCCCGAGTGTATTTTGCTATCTGTGAATGAACACACTTTTTTTTATTGCAGCATTTTTGTAATTTTTGTTACTTTAACTTAAAGGTTCAGTGTGTAATTTTTAAAAGGATCTCTTGACAGAAATGCAAAATAATATACAAAACTATATTTTTAGATGTGTATAAAGACCTTTTTATAATGAACTGTTACACCGAGGGTCCCCTTATGTGGAAGTCGCCATTTTGTGCCGCCATGTATCTACAGAAGCCCTTAACGGACAAACTTTTTTTACTAAGTTTTCTCCGATGACTACATTTTTCTGGTGGCGGCTATCGTAGCTTCTCTATGCGTTTCAAAAGCGATGGGTGAGCAGTGAATTGAGCTGTTGGTTGCAATTCGCAACCTCGCCACTAGATGTCGCTAAAATTTGCACACTGCACCTTTAACAAATAAAGTTAAAACAATTTCAACTTGTTTTATAAGTAACTTTTTAAAAATGAAATAAATAGATCAAAAAATCTAAATAAATTGACTTGCGAAACCAATTTGTTTTAACTTCAACTTCACTTTTTTACAGTGTGCTGATAAAAATGTATACCTTGTAATCCACTTCAAGTCACTTTGGATAAAATCGTCTGCCAAATGCATAAATGAAAATGTAAAGTGCATTTAAATATTTTCACATTGAGTAGTATTTATATTTGTATTATTAAAATGCTGTTTTTTTTCTCTCAAATCAAAACAGGAACAAACCCAACCTGTTTTGTACCCGTGTTGTAATTTAACCAACGGCTGAGTTTGTTCCTTTTTTAAACAACGCTGCACTGAAATAAATAAAGTCTGGATTTACTTAAAAATACAGTGCATAATTTTTGCATTCATTTTATTAGAATTTTAAGCAATTCATGCAATTAATTTTAAAACTTACTTAAAAAATTGGATGCAAAAATGATGCACTATATTTTAAAGTAAATCCTGCATATTATTTTTTAAAGTGTGGGTGGAAAATAACCCATTTTTAAAGTGTCTTATCAGCATTATGATTATTATTATATTAGCATTAGCATTTACCGTTAACAAGTACATTAGTCATCCAAATAATCACAAAATCACTCGACACAATCCTGAAACGAATCCACACAAACCTAAATAAACATCTTATGTTGTGAGAAAACTAAACAGAAATGGTTTGTGTCTATGTTTAGCCATGACTTTCCGCCTGATGTGAGCCACAGGACTGGTATTTTTCTGCACTTTAAAGAGACAGTTGTGTCGGATAGTTTATGTTTCACTGAGGTATTTCCTCATCCTGTCAGACACACATTTCTGATAGCATCTGTGGGTCCGCCCCTTTGCTTTGGATCCAGCTCTGTTGCACTGATTTCCCATCTAAATGACCTGTTTGTTTGAGTTTGACATGTCTGCATGCTTTGCATCCACGGGTTTATCCATCTTAAATCGCACCAAGGGTGCTGGGAAACGTCAAAAGATCACGCCTTTGTGCAAATGATCAAAGACTTTTCACAAGTAAGGATTACGCATTCTGTCTATAATTTATCTCGAGAGGACAATAAATTCCCGTGTGGTTTGAAAAACCCTTTCAGATTCAGACAACAACAGCTTTTAGATATTTAATCATACTGGCAAGTTTAAATGTACAGTAGATGTGAGTGAATGATGGCGGGTTAATGGTTTTCTCTACAGTTTGTATTAAATGAGGGTTGGGTTAATTGTAAGAAAAGTGGTCAGTTCGTTTTATCATCTATGATGTTGTTTTGGCTGATGTGAAGCATCGCATTGCACAACAATTCATAGCAGACTGAATCTTCCCAGCTTGGCTGCCACAAAGATCAGACTGCTTTATAGTCTGAAAATAATTTGATAGCAGTCATACATAAATTATACTGCTGCAATATGTTACCATCAACACAACATACAGGAATGTGTGAAAAACAACTTTTAGTAAGACTTTACCAAGTAAACTTTGTTTTTTAAGGCGTAGTTTACCGGCCAGGGTTCAGTCTAATCCAGTAGGTCTTATACATATTAGGTAATTTAAGAATTTTTTGATATTTTTACTAAAAACAAGACAAAAATACTAAGAATTTTTTTTCTTGAAAATCATTTTTTGCAGTGTACCATCAGTTGTGGTCTTGACCTAGCCTGACGTTGTCATACTCAATTCTAGTCAGAATTTGAGTCTGATACCGCTCCATTGTATGGGGAGCCAATTCTGCCATATTCATAAATAAATAAATACATAAATAAATATACAAGGAAATGTAAAAAAAAAAATACAGAAATAAATAAAGAAATATATATACATGGAAATGTAAAAAAACAAAAATAAATGAGTATTTATACCTGTATTTCTTTATTTATGTATAATTGTATTTTTTCACACTATTATTTATTTATTTATTCATTTATTTATACATTTATTTATTTTTACTTTTATTTATTTTCACTTTTATTTATGTATAAATGTATTTATGTCTACACGTATTTATTTATACATTTATATATTTCTATATATATTTATTTCCACATTTATTTATTTATACATTTATTTATTTCTTTTTTTCTTTGTCTGTATGCTAATGAGGGGGGCGTGTTTTACCTCAGACTTAGCAATCGATCTCTGAGTGCCAGTGCTGAAGCTTTGAGGCCACAGTGACACCTGGTGGTGTGAAAAGCGAACAAAGTTGCACATGGAGTGAATGACTTGGAGATGTGCAATATCCAAAACCTATTTCAAGTTTTAAATCATTTTGTGTCACCATAACTGTGTATATATAGGGTCACTATACATAGCATACGTACTGTACTCAGGACATGGCCGTAAATCGCCATCCGGTCGTGATTTCTAAAATGTCTTGGCACACATAAATATCAAAATGCACGTTTTCAACATATCTGATGACAGACCCTTGTAAGTGGACACTTTAATATGGAAACGCATGAAATTATGCACTATTAATAACATTTAATGTAAATGCCCTGGAGCATACTGTCCACTTACAAGGGTCTGTCATCAGATATGTTGATAACGTGCATTTTGATATTTATGTGTGCCAAGACATTTTAGAAATCACGACCGGATGGCGATTTACGGCCATGTACTGAGTACAGTATGTATGCTATGTATAGTGACCCTATATATACACAGTTATGGTGACACAAAATGATTTAAAACTTGAAATAAGGTTTTGGATATTACACATCTCCAAGTCATTCACTCCATGTGCAACTTTGTTCGCTTTTCACACCACCAGGTGTCACTGTGGCCTCAAAGCTTCAGCACTGGCACTCAGAGATCGATTGCTAAGTCTGAGGTAAAACACGCCCCCCTCATTAGCATACAGACGAAGAAAAGAAGAAATAAATAAATGTATAAATAAATAAATGTGGAAATAAATATATATAGAAATATATAAATGTATAAATAAATACGTGTAGACATAAATACATTTATACATAAATAAATGTGAAAATAAATAAAAGTAAAAATAAATAAATGTATAAATAAATGAATAAATAAATAAATAATAGTGTGGAAAAATACAATTATACATAAATAAAGAAATACAGGTATAAATACTCATTTATTTTTGTTTTTTTACATTTCCATGTATATATATTTCTTTATTTATTTTTGTATTTTTGTTTTTTTACATTTCCTTGTATATTTATTTATGTATTTATTTATTTATGAATATGGCAGAATTGGCTCCCCATACATTGAGCTATAATTATGAGGCGTGTCTCAACCGAAAAATGCCTCTGCACTCAATTGGATAGACCTACGACCAATCAGAGCAACGGAGTGTGTGACGTACGTTACGTCTTTTACAGCCTGACCGAACTGCTAGTTATTTCGCAACAATGACACTAACATTGTGATTATACTGAGTTAGCGAATGTACATCAACACCTATTATGTTTACAACATTTAGTTTATATCACAACATGAAGTATTTACTAAGTCATAGAGTAAGACTATCTCTTACCGTTTGTACGTTAGGTGAACTTCATCCACGACAATACCCATTACGTTTGCTTGAAAATATTGGAGCCTAGCATGTCCCTCACTTATTCAGCAACCACGATTCCGGGCTTCCGAAAAGAAGCTGGCAACGACCGCTAATTATATCCATCTCGTCGTGCACGCTGAGCTGCATCGCCGTGATAACGTTAGCCATTTCAGTTGCGACCAACTTTTGCCGAATAGGAAGGACGGCAAAAACATCAACAAATGCCCTGCTCGCGTTTCTCTGTTCCTCTTTTAAAATCAATGCTCTGTCGATATCTTTTAGAACAGACTCAATGTCAGAATCCACACAGCTGAACTCTACAGCAGCAGCCATTCAACACACGCGCTCTTTGGTGACGTGGTTCATTACGTTACTGTTGATTATCTGTCCATCATCGTATAAAGCCCGCCCTCACAATTTGATTGGTTCGACCAGCATTTGTCCAAGCATAGTAGCTCCTCAACGGAGAAACGCCAGACCGATCTTCCCGTTTTCACATTCTTGTGGGCGGGGCTAAGATCGGCTGGCACCCAGGCTAGTCTTGACCGGTCTTGAAATAAAATTCCGTGTCCTCTTTGTCTGAGACCGAGACGAGACCGAGTAAAAATGCGGTTGATTCCAAGACGAGACCAAGACCTTTAAAAAGTGGTCTTGAGACCGGTCTCGAGAACTACAACACTACTAAAATGCATGTTTGAACTGTTTTTTATTTCAAAACTCTTTGCACTGACATATTTTAGCATATTGTTTTGTCTCAAAATGCACACCTGTAGTGTTTTTTGTAAGGTATGTTTGTAAAAACTTCTTAAATTAAGATGCTTTTTCTTGATGAACAAAATGACTAGTCTAGTTTTTAGAGCAAAAATATCAAATTTAAGTGATTTTGTGCATAAAACCAGCAAAAAAAATCTGCCAATGGGGTAAGCAAATTTTTCTTGAATTTAGTGTTTAAGAAAAAGGTTTTTTTGCTTACCCCATTGGCAGATTTTTTTGCTTGTTTTATTCACAAAATCACTTAAATTTGATATTTTTGGTCTAAAAACTAGACTTATTTTCTTGGGTAGTTTTGCTTATCAAGAAAAAGCATCTTAATATAAGAATTTTTAGATATTTTTACAAATTTATTTTTGAAAACAAGACAAAAATACTAAGAAAATGTTTTCATGAAAATAATTTTTTGCAGTGCACATCACAAATTTATTTTTTATCATTAATTTTATGCAGTTTATTCAGGTTGGGCATATGATGTTGGCATTGTTTAAAGAATTGTTTAAGTTTCTCCCAATGACAGTTTTTCTAATTATATTACTAAAAACACCTGCATTGTATTAAGTGGATGGCAAGCTATGGAAAGACAGTTCAGAATAAATGGTTAAGTTGATTTCAGCTCTTTAGTGTTTATTTGCTTATAGACAAAGATAAATTCCCACATATCTGCAATGCTTTTGATTATTTTATCAACTCTGATGGCACACACACACACACACACACACACACACACACACACACACACACACACACACACACACACACACACACACACACACACGAAGTGCCTAATCATTTGCATATTCCACATTTTATCATAAGTTGTTTTAATGCAGTGACTTGCACTGGTCTTGGTCTCGGCCTGTCTTGGTCTTGGTCATGACTTGGTCTCGGTTTAGGTGGTCTTGACTACAACACTACATTTTAGTCTGAAGCCCTGTACGGGAAACCGCCCCTAAAGGTGCTGTAGACCGTAAAGCTGTATTAATCTAGGCATAGATGAATAATAAGAGTTCAAATGAGGTAATAGTAGACTAAAAGCATTCTAAAAGCAAATCATATGGTTTTTAATGGATGTAAACACATCTCTGTATAATTTTGCACTTAATAAAGCCACAGACCATCTGTAGAGAGAACAATTTAATATATAATTTCAGTGCATTCTTTGGCACATTCTCTTAGACTACTAAAATGCTGGGTTATACATTCAACCCAGGGTTGGGCCAAAAAGGGATGAACCCAAGCCGTTGGGTTATAATTTAAATGACTGTATGCTGAGTTGTTTTAAAGGGATAGTTCACCCAAAATACATTTTCTGTCATCATTTACTCACTCTCATGTTGTTACAAACCCGTATAAATTTCTTTGTTCCGATGAACACAATGGAAGATATTTTGAGAAATGGTTGTAACCAAACCGTTCGTGGACCCCATTGACTTCCATACCCAGGGGCGTCATGCACCATTTAGTTTTAAGGGAGCACAGTGTGCACAGCTCAAAGAAATTTGTGCATACACAGACATCAAACAAAATATTATAGAGCTTTCAGTCTTGGCACTTACATTAACAATCTGAGCGCCTTTCATGCAATAATGACATATTGGTATCATATTTACATTTGAAACGGCATGTTTTTTTTATTTAAGTTTTAATAAATGACTTGTTTAATTGTCTCAATGCATTTTGCACAACAACTGCATTATCCTATGAAATTAATGTAATTTTAAATCCATAAAGTATATAAGCAACGAAAATGGCATAAGCTATAGTCACGTGATTCATTTTAATGTTCAATAATGATTTTAAAAAATATTTTAGATAAAATTATCAGAGGAACGGATTTTTGCATTAAATTTTACCTCATATTTGAGCATGTGTGATTCTGCGCCCCCGTGAACTCTGGCGAACTTTGGCGTTGTACCAAGAAGATGAATCTAGAAATCTCTACTAATATAACGTCGAGACGGTCACATTTTAAACCATACATTTTCTACACAGAAGAGGTTAACTTCACATTACCATACTGTGAAATGTTGTAAGCGTTTCTTACACGTTTTAATTCCTCTGATAGCCAAATGTCTGCGGCTGCGCTCACTGCAGCACCTGCCGCCAGAATTGTAATGTAACACGATCAAAACGGCAAAAATCTCCGAAAAGTGACAAGGATGCAGCACAGAATTGATAATATTGTGCATATTAAACAGATTAAAAGAAGGTAACAGATTAATGGACGCTTCTTTGATTTTGAGATTGCATGCAAAATCCATTTGGCTCAAAAAACCGAGGGGCATGATGCCTCTGATAGTACCTATTCTTTTAGAAGTAAATGGGTTTCACGAACAGGTTTGTAACAACATGAGAGTGAGTAAATTACAGAATTTTCATTTTTGGGTGAACTATCCCTTTAACTCACTGTTGGGTCAAACATTTTCTGGGTTACAGAAACTTTTTGACCCAAATGGTGGATTGTAAATCATTCAGAAGGGTTTGGTATCAGAAAATGTTTTTATTTCTCCTTTCACTTGTAAGTTGCTTTGAAAAAAAGTGTGCTATAAATGAATAAATATAAATGTATGGTACCAAATACCAATCATGTGTTCTGCTCAGTGGCTCAACGGTGCCCTCCTCTGGTAGATGTTTGCAGTTATCATTTCTGTAAATGAGGTACAAAATAAAGATGCTGCTGACCTTACAAGTGATGATGTTTAAATGTTGATTATTAACAAAGTGAAGTCAAACTAAACATTTTATTGTAACGGTACTTGGTAATAAAGATAAACAGGATAAAATAATTCAAGTGCCATTTTCAAGATCTGTATAGTTTATGGAGCTCATTATCACTGTGTACCCAACACATACACTTAAAACATTCACCAGCTGTTTAGATTCTGTTTACAACTTTGCTGAGAACGAACACTGTATCGTTTGGAAACACTTGACTAAAATGTTAATGTGTTTGCTTAAATGTTTGAAATTACTTTAGTAGACAAAAATACTTGTGACAAACATATTCATTTCTTTCACCAAAAATTAAACATTTTATTAAAAATAATAATTTTGAAACAGGTGACTTCTGCATAAAATGTCAAGTATGTTTTGCAAATGACCCTGGACCACAAAACCAGCTATAAGTCGCATGGGAATATAGCAATAGCCAACAATATATGAAGAGTTTCGTTGCAAAACGAGATAAATCCATTTTTTAACATTTTTGTCAAAACATGTTTATTATTATGTTATCATGTTATTATTTTGTTTTATGGTGCTACTTAGCTGTATTTTTTAAGTTATGAAGGTTCAAATCAAAACAAACCAACTGCAGTTGAATTGAAATTAATTGGGAATGCAACCAAAAAACGAGATTTCTGAACAATTAAAAAAACGGTGGTTATCTCGTTTTGCAACGAAACTCTTCATATTTTGAATGAGTCTAAATTATCGATTTTTATGCCAAAATCAGTATATTAACTCTTTCCCTGCCACTGAAGAAATTATTTTGACATTTAAGAGAAAACATTTGCAAAACTCCATGATTACCCAATGTATGGAAAAAAACTGAAGCCAAAATATTATTTACTTATTTTACACTCTGTGTATGTTTTGATAATCATTCTGAATCTGATCTCTAATACAATTCCTTCACAAAAATGCAATTATTTCAGCTTTTTGCTAACACATTTTTTTTAAGAAAAATACCCATTTAAGAGTTTATAAGCAGAGAAAAATAAAAAAATTCCCCGTTTTGTTTGTTTGAAAGCAGAGGGTCTGTTCTTTCATTTAATATATATGTATGTTTATATATTTTTAGAACAAAATTTTCCTGGAAGGCATTTTGGGAAACTTTTGTGAAAATCACACAAAAATGCTGGCGGGCAACTTTTCAAAAAATGGCTGGCAGGGAATGAGTTAAGTAGTTTATGTTTAATAAAGATATTTTGTACATTTCCTATCACAAATATATCAAAAATATTTATCATTAGTAATATGTGTTGCTAAGGACATCCTTTGGGCAACTTTAAAGGCAATTTTTCACCCTCGGATTCCAGATATTTCCGAAAAGTTGTATCTCCGCCAAATATACACTGAAATTATTTTCATTCAACTTACTTAATATTTTTAAGGTAAGTGGTCGCAATCAATTTATTTAAGCTACATTTAAACAAACTAAAAAAATTAGAAATACAAAACAAAACAAAAAACGTTTGTTTAAATGTAGCTTAAATAAATTGATTGCAACCTTTTACCTTAAAAAAATTAGTAAATTGAATGAACCATTTTTTTAGTGTATCCTAACAAACCATACGTCAGTAAAAAGCTTATAAATAAATAAAGATGTATTAATTAAATAAATTGACCCTTATGACTGGTTTTGTGGTCCAGGGTCACAAATTGACTACGTGCTTCCAAATGTTTCACTAGTAGTCTATAAAATATAAATGTGATATTGAAAATCTTGTGCAAATAAGAAATGATGAGCAGAACACGCCAACAGTTCAGATCACATTTAATGATGTTCAGTCATGAGCAGATTCACATCAACCTTTTTTATGGTCAACACTTCTCTGGCAACTCTCGCTTTCAGCCACAAAAAGTCGCATTTTCTCTCTCGTACACAAATACATTTACAGAGACTTTAGTCTTAAACCAGCTGGCCAGATCTTTAAGAGAACTTCAACCATCAGCTGTTAAACACAAACTAACGTCCCAACTAACAAATAACATGAACTCGGTACACAGCAGTCACATGTAAGACACTTATTTAGAGTCCTCGCAGGACTAGACAATCTCTCAATAAACCATCATCATCTCCGTTTCATATCCATTCATCCTCATGAGCACCAATGTAGTTCGTCTTAAAAGAGAAAGGATGGAATAAAAAATAAAACATTCATCTATTACACCGCTATGTAACTGGAATCAAAGTAACGCACAGCTCCATCAAAAATACACAGCATTAAAAATCCAAATAAATTCACAACAAGATCACATTTGATGTGTTAAACTGTTAATATTGTAGTTTTTCTGATCTATACATACGTTAGGTTATGATAATAATCAATGATATTCCCTTCTAAGAATAATGAAAGCCTAACAGTCAAAGTTAAGTCGTGAAAGTTACAACAAACATCCATATTCGTAATGTATGGATCGCTCTGTTGTCACTTCCCTACATGTGCAGATATAGAAATTTTACATAAAGCAGTCGTACGTTCGAAAGGCAGTCATTATAAATCATTATAGTGAATTCTTGGGCCATTCAGACACAATGGAGCGGTTCAGCCGACAGGGCTTATAGTCCCAGACTAAAATGCATGTTTTTTTAAACATCTTGCATTGACATATCTTAAAATATTGGCATCAAGGTGCACACTAGTATTGTTTTTTGTATGGTATAAACTATAGCAATGCAACTTATATAACTAAGGCCTAGTCCTGGATTCATCTAAACCCTGTCCGGGAAACCGCCCCTATAACAATACTCATATAGTTAAATGTTACGATACAGAACAAAACAAAATGTCTTGCGTCCCTCAGTTAGTTGTCTCATTTAAATCACTTTAAATGCAAAAGCTGTTGCTATCGTCAAAACAGAACTACTAATAAAAACAAAAACGACTACATGAAATCATTCGTCTTAACTAGTTAGTACACTAAAGCTATTGAGACACACTCAATCTGAGAGGCGAGTCTTTGGCACATTTTGTTACTGGCAAATTGATTCAGTTCTTAAGAGTCAGGGCCCAGATGTTCAAAAGTATTCGATTCGGCTATCGGATCAAATCGGAGTTGTTCAAAACAAAAAATATAGTTTTGATCTGGATCATCAGTCATTAAATTAAAAAGAAAGGGAATGTTTTAATGTTTTATTGTCTCTTCGAGTAAAAACACTTGGTGTACACCACACTACCTGTTTTTTTACATAGCTAGTAGTCGACATGGTGATATGTGACCCTGGACAACCAAACCATAAGCAAAAAATACATTGTATGGGTCAAAATTATAGATTTTTTAATGGCAATAATCATTATGATAATAAGTTCAGTCCCTCCAGAAAACGTGATTATGTGTATATCACATGATTCAACACATAATCAGCCAAAGTCAGCATATTTATGCGATGGCCGCATTTTTTCAAATACGCTGCACTTTCGCAGCATAAATTGCGGATTTCCGTGTGCAAAATATGCGGGGCTTGCATGATTTCATAATCCCCGCATTTTTCGTAGCAACAATCACATATATCTTAGCAGAAAGTTGAAAAATGTTGCATTTACTTCACACAAGTGCAGCCATGTCCCTCGTTGCCATGGGAAGGTTATGAAGTGACGTGAATATGTGCCGTGAACATTATTGAAAAGCTGCAAAAAGTTTTTGCAAGTTCCCGCAATATTTGCAAGTTCCTGCAACTTCATCGCAAACTGCATAAATATTGCGCATATTTCATCGCATTTTTTAAGAAACCGTGTCGCAAGATCAAGGATTTTTGCCTGCAACAATCACAATTTTTTTTCTGAATATCATGAATCATGTTTCATGAAGATAGCTTGTACATTTCCTACTGTAAATATATAAAAAATGTATTTATCATTAATAATATGTGTTGCTAATTACATAATTTGGACAACTTTAAAGGCGATTTTCTCCATATTTTTATTTTTTGCACCCTCAGATTCCAGAAGTTTTTTGTGTGCAATATTCAATAAAGAGTTCATCGAATAGTTTTTTTTTTATTGTATCTCAGTTAAATATTATCCTATCCTAACAAATATACATCAATGTTAAAGCCTATTCATTCAGCTTTCATATGATGTATAAATCTTAATAAAACAAAATGGTTTTGAGGTCCAGGGTTACATATGTGATCCCATTTAGAGCACTAGAGTAAGCTGTATTTGGTAATCTGAAAAGTAGTGTATCTAGATCAGGGTGATCTTATCCAAAAACCGGGACAAAAGATGGATTTTTACCTGATCCTGATAATTATTTGGGCGGGGTTAAAACATTGCATGGCCCCACCCCTAACACAATCGTGAGCATCCATTCAGGTTGTAGCGATATTTGAAAGTTGAGAGAGATGGCACCTTACCCGCTAGTGGGCGTGGTTTCAGCGCCAACAGCAGACACGCCCCCACCGCTTGAGAGCAGTGATAACTTCAGCGTTTTTTTTCCAGCATTAAATTTGGTTGGGTTAATAAAACATTTTTCGGTGGTGTGGCAAACTCAGAACACAAAAATGAAATTAATGTCATTAATGACTCCCCCTCATGTCGTTCTAAACTCGTAAGACCTCCGTTCATCTTCGGAAACACAGTTTAAGATGTTTTATATTTAGTCCGAGAGCTTTCTGACCGTCCATTGAAAATCTATGTACGGTATATTTTCCATGTCCAGAAAGGTTATAAAAACATCATCAAAATAGTCCATGTGACATCAGTGGGTCAGTTAGGTATGTGTTGAAGCATCGAAAATAAATTTTAGTTCAAAAATAAAAAAAATTACGACTTTATTCAGCATTGTCTTTTCTTCCGCGTTTGTTGCGAAGCGCATGCGCAAGACTAAAGTCACGTGACTGCAGTGCCGCGGATGACGTGTTATCCTCAGACATGTTTGCAAAGTTTTTTTTTTTAAACTTACTGCGCATCTATCTCAGACTGTAAACGAAGCCTGGGCGCACAAAAACGCCCCCAACAAAACGACTGGGGCGCACCAAATAACACGTCAGCCGCGGCACTGCAGTCACGTGACTTGAGTCTCGCGCATGCGCTTCACGACAGACGCGGAAGAGAAGACAATGCTGAATAAAGTCATAATTTTTTTTATTTTTGGACTAAAATATATTTCTGATGCTTCAACAAATTCTAAGTGACCCACTGATGTCACATGGACTACTTTGATGATGTTTTTATAACCTTTCTGGACATGGACAGTATACCGTACATAGATTTTCAATGAAGGGTCAACAAGCTCTCGGACTAAATATAAAACATCTTAAACTGTGTTCCGAAGATGAACGGAGGTCTTACGAGTTTGGAAAGTCACGAGGGTTCATTATTTTCATTTTTGGGTGAACTATACCTTTAATATCTGACTTTACACGGACTTTAAACTTTTTTTAAACAACTGGGCCCGGGGGTTTTTGAAATCCATCTTTTGTCACAAACAAGTTCAAGTTGTTGACTTCATAAGAAAAAAAACATGGGCAGAATGTACTTTGTATTAACTTTGATTCGGTAATCAAATTGAAACACATTCATTCTCTAATTCATCCCAAATAAAAGTGCAATACTTTTAAACTCTCAAGCAACATTCAAAATGATGTAGTGTAGCCATTCAGCTAAGCCATAGACGTATTTTGACTCACTGTCTATGTCTTTAGTCCTATAATACTTACTCCCAAGGCAATTTCTCAGAAAGCTTCATCATTATTTAAAAGTGACGGCGTTTTTAGACAGCTTTGTCAGCTGTTTCATTTAGAGTTTACTTTGTGCCAAGCACAAAACTAACAAGAGAAATAAAATAATAAAATAAAAAGGCAAAAGCTGCAATCTAAGATCAGATTCATCAAAGCATCATGCAAAACTTTCTCGTGTAAGATACAGCTTATGTGCAAATGCGCTACAAAATAATGTGCCAAACAAAATGTTAACACCTGTATGCTAGACATAAAAGAACTTTCATGCTTATTTTCTCCAAATGTTGGTCATGTGCTAGAACGATACATATAACTCAATGTGCTTAGCTTATTTAAATATTTAGCAGCAACTGGTTCTAGACGAATCTGATCATCCAATTTACGCAGTGACGAGATTCGGTCATAGCTTGTAGCCTTCAAGAAAGGTTTGTGGAATCATCAACATAAAAACTGGGCTGTACTATAAACGTCAAAGCTGCACGGCATTGAATTTGCCTATGCTTGAAGCAGATGAGATCAATAACTTTAGTGCTATGTCATATTTTTACGTTTTGTGCCTTTTGATTGTTTGTTTTTCTTTGATTTGTCGACGATTTATCATTTGGTAGGGCTGCAGACACTCCAGCACCTCTTGACAATAAACGTCATGAATTGGGGTAGTTTATTTAACACTTACCTCATACTCGTTCTGCATTCAAAAAAATGCATGAAATTTTCGTTAACTTTAAATAATTCTGATCATTAAGAGCCAAAAGACAGATGAGAGCTGTCATGGCAACAGACCTACCTCAAGTGTGTATCTGTCAAAACAGATGCTTGTCTAATGTAGGGCAGGTTTTAAGTGGGTCGCTATCAGAGATTTTACGAAACAAATATTCAGTAACAGTCTGTACAGAAACAAAACAAGAGATATAATAGCTTATGATACATACATATATGGAAGCGACACTATTTAGCGGGGAATGAAAGTGGCTCTGATGTGGGGAGTGGCACTGAGGTGGCCACAGGGGGCAGCGTTGAGGCTTGGGCCGGAGTGGGTGCAGGTTCAGATGCTGGTGTGGGCGTGGCCGTGGGGTCTGGGGGCGGCACAGAGGGGGTGGCAGTGAGAGTCGTGGTTGTAGTGGAGGTGGAGGTAGCGGCTGGGAGTTTAGGAGATGCGTCCTTCACGGGCGGTTCAGTCTTGTAGTTCAGGTTGAGGATGTGCTGCTGTAGGTGCCTGATCCAGTCTTCCTGTACCGAGAGGGGACCGTGAAATTCCACGTCACAGAACCTAGAAACAGTTGAGAAATTGAGTACAAATGGACTTAACTTAAAGTCATTGCTTAAAGACAATGTTATTTTGTGTATTTTGTACAACCTCAAATCAGAAAAAGTTGGGACACATTTTGAGTAAAAAAGGAATGGAATAATTTACAAATCTCATAAACGCATATTTTATTCACAATAGAATATAGATAACATATCAAATGTTGAAAGTGAGACATTTTGAAATGTCATGCCAAATATTGGCTCACTTTGGATTTCGTAAGAGCTACATATTCCAAAAAAGTTGAGACAGGTAGCAATAAGAGGCCACAAAATTTTAATGAACATATAAGGAACAGCTGAAGGACAAATTTGCAAATTCAAGGACCTTTCAAAGACTTTCCATGTCCAATACCCTCAAATTCAAGGACTAAATGTGGGGACACATTTCGAGTGAGAGGTTACATTGTGTTACCTTTTAAGACACATTGTTACAGTTCCCTTTCGAGGGAACTCGCGCTGCGTCACTGCGGTGACACTTTGAGGACGTCTCCAGGGGTAAGTGCGTCTGAATGTGTATCTCAAATTCAACCAATGGTGAGGCTTAACGACAAAGACGAGGGTCTTATCTAGCGAAACGATTGTCATTTTTGACAAGAAAAATAACAAATATACACTTTTAAACCACAATTTCTCGTCTTCCTCTGGTCCTGAAAGCGTCAGCGTGACCTCACGCAATAAGTCAAGAGGTCACAGAGGACGAACGCGAAACTCCGCCCCAGTGTTTACAAGTGTGTTGGAAGAGGACCGTTCCTACGTGGTTGTATGTCAACTGATACTAATTAATGTCTTTGTGTCAGTTTATTGTTGACAATGGTCCGCAAATGTGCGTTTTATATATGTAACATGTTACCTCCCTCCCTACGTCACTACGCATTTACGTTAGGTCGCGCTGGACCGGACCTAAACGAAAAGTTGTGGTTTAAAAGAGCATATTTTTTATTTTTCTTGTTATGTGTTGAGTTAAGTGTTAAGTGTTGGTGTCCATTAAAGTCCATTAAAATGAGAAAAATCCTGCAATGTTTTCCTCAAAAAACATAATTTCTTCTCGACTGAACAAAGAAAGACATCAACATTTTAGATGACATGGTGGTGAGTAAATTATCTGGATATTTCTTTTAAGAAAATGGACTATTCTTTTAACCGAAATCAAGCAGAACTCACCGGCACTTAAGTGAGTAAATTTTACCCACAAGTCTAACCAGTGGGGTGGAAGGGGGCTTTGGCACAAGAGCAGGTATGGTACCGGAGCGAGGTTTTGGAGGGCCACTCTCTCTTTCTCCTCCATCGCCATGTGACGGATGTTTCGGTGGCCGTCTCTCAAATCCTTAGGTGAAAAAAAGGTAAAGTGGGTACAAATTTTGCACGCATAAAAGAAAATTCGGATGAAATAAGGTATTCTGAGTCCTGACCTCGTGGTACACGGACGTTGAGTTCACTATGGGCCACCTGCGCGTGTGGTAGTGCGTTACTGGAATGACGACTTTCAGGAATCGGGCCATGCTGTGTGGAACTTCCGCTCCTGCTTTTTGCCTCTGTTGCCCTTAATGATAAACCCCAGGAAGAGCTGCTGGCATCCCGTCCTATTGCCCTCTTTTGGGGCAATGTGAGAGATGCCCACTTGGTCACTGTGGGCTTGGGGGAAGCAGGAGTCGTAGGGTCAGAATCACGGGGCGGCGGAAGAGCAGAATTGCATCTCTGCAAGTATAACCAAAACACTTTATTATAGGCCAAACATTTTTTTTATTGTTTACACAATATACTTACAGGTCAGTGGTAGACCTCATATTTAACACATTTTTAAATTGCGTAATAATCACACTAAATTAACATGTTAAATCAGGGGTCATCAACTTTTTTTAGGCCAAGGACCCCTAATTGATAAAGAGGAGCAGGGAACCTAAGTACATGTATTAAATTAATAGTGGTTACGTTAGAAAAAAAAAAAAAAAAAAAAAATTGGCATACTACATTACATTTTCACTTGTGGGAACGTTATGCTCTTTATTTTATTTTATTTTTGTTTGATGCCTATTTTTTTCCAAAAAATGTGGACCCTAGTAATACTACAACTGACCCCAAAGACCCCCTCGACCCCATGTGTTAAATTGTACCCCCTTTTTAAATAATCAGTTCCAATTGTAATTTAAACATATAAAACATAAACCAGATTATAGATGCCACATTATTATGGACTGAAGTATTGAAAAGCATCACAATGTCATTTTATTAGTTGTCGTACTTTCTTCTGGGCGAAACGTGCTCCTTGCTTGTAACTCTGCTGCATCTCTGCTGCCTTCTGCGGTCGGCTGCGGATCCAGGCGCTCAGCGTCTCGATAGGCGAGCCATTAACGCACCACTCGGTCACGCCAAACTGCCGCAGATGTGCTCGAGCGTGACTGGCCAAAGCTTTTCGGTTCTCAAAGTAAAATCCACAGAGTTCACAGCTGGCATCTGAAATGGAACAATAAAAAAGCTAAATGATGAATTGAAATGGTATCTGAATTTAGCAGGAGTTTCAGAATTAAGACTTTTTGGAGTGGATTCACAGACAGGGATTAAAAACCAAACATATCCGGGGCACCATTCACTTACATAGTATGATTTTTTTCCTACTATGGATGTCAATGGTGCCCCAGATGTGCATGGTTACAAACATTTTTCAAAATATCTTTGTGTTCGTCAGAAAAAGAAATGTGTACAAGTCTAGAGGTTAAGGGTGAGTAAATGATTACAAAATGTACATTTCTTTAGTGAACTATCCCTTTAAAGGGTACCTTGACCATGAGGACTTTAAGGGGTCATATTATGAGAATTTTTTTAAGATGTAAAATAAGTCTTTGGTGTCCCCAGAGTGCT
The DNA here is from genome assembly GCF_027580225.2 of Misgurnus anguillicaudatus. Taxonomy (NCBI): domain Eukaryota; kingdom Metazoa; phylum Chordata; class Actinopteri; order Cypriniformes; family Cobitidae; genus Misgurnus; species Misgurnus anguillicaudatus. The sequence goes on from NW_027395279.1 coordinate 9,478,760, forward strand.
TTTGTGAAGTTTTAGCTTAAAATACCATACAAATAATTTATTATAGCATGTTAAAATTCCAATTTTGTAGGTACGAAGGTACAAAAGATACAAAAGTGTGCCTTTTTTGTGTGTGTTCTTAAAATGCAAATGAGCTGATAAATGCAAACATCATCATGATGGTGGTTTGTTGCAATTGAAACTCAATTGTGCTGTCAAATTTTCTCTCTCTCTCTCTCTCTCTCTCTCTCTCTCTCTCTCTCTCTCTCTCTCTCTCTCTCTCTCTCTCTCTCTAATAGTATTATTGTAATTGGCCTTGCTACCTACCTCACAAAACAGGCGAAATCTGACCGACCTAATGTTTGCAAAAAATGGTTTATCAAAACTAAGTTACTGGGTTGACATTTTTTCACATTTTCTAGATTGATAGAAGCACTGAAGACCCAATTATAGCACTTAAACATGGAAAAAGTCAGATTTTCATGCTATTTAATCATTTAAATTTGCCTTCTACTACTTAAATGTATTGTGATAGAAACACATTAAATACTTTCAGTACTTTAAAAGATCCCAACAATGCTCATTTTAGGCTGTGGAAGCCGCCACTGTTTCACGCATTGTGCATTCTGGGCCGAAGGCGTGTAATGGTATAATTTTAATTGTAATATTACTGATTGATGACTTGTTTAGATTGTTTACCTCACTGTAGCATTAATAAAACGAGTTAGGACTGCAACCTTTTGATGTCTTTTGATGATTTACACTTGTACTGTTTTTAATTTTACTTTCATATAGCTAATCCCAGTGTATATCTATTACGCCATTTATGTTATAGTCGGGGTACCCTTAAAGTCTAGCTCCAGACTAAAATGCATGTTTGCCACTACTGAAAAAACAGCTTAAAGCAATAGTTCAGCCAAAAATGAAAATTCTGTCATAATTTTTTCATCCTCATGTTGTTCTAAACCTGCATGAATTTCTTTTTTCTTGTAACCATTGACTTCCATAGTAGGAAAAACAAGTACAATGGAATTCAATGGGTACCGTTAACTGTGTGTTTACCATCATTTATCAAAATATCATCTTTTGTGTTTATCAAAAAAAAAGACATTCATACAGGTTTAGAACAACATGAGGATGAAAAATTATGACAGAATTTTCATTTTTTGAACTATCCCTTTAAGCGGCTTTGCTGGTTTTAGCTGGTTTAGGGTGGTGAAAGCTGGTTTATGCTGTTCCTCCCAGCCTGGCAAAGCTGATGGGTCAGCTAGTCTGCCCAGCTTAAAAAGTTACCCAAACACTTAGACCAGCTTGCTACACCAGGTAAAACCAGGCTGGGAGACCAGCTAAAACCAGCTCACCAGCTTATTCTGGGATTAGTTTTTTTTTCAGTAGGATGAGCTTTGAAAACAGCTTGTAGTGACACACACATCTTAAAAAGTTACCCTAAGACAAAAAGGTGTATTGGGTATTGGTTTTAAGAAAACTTTGTGAATGGTTTTGATCCAAAAGTGTATATCAGTGCCAGTGTTTTGTCTCAAGATGCACACCAGTTATGTTTTCAAAAAACTACTTAAAGGTCCCATTCTTTTTGTGTTTTTGTAGCTTTGATTGTGTTTACAGTGCGCATTATAACATGTGTTCATGTTTCACGTGTAAATAAAATTTTTTTTTAGTTTTCACACAATCTCTATAGTGCTGTTTTCACTGTACTCAAAACAGGCTTTCTTGTTCTATGAAGTCCCTCCTTCAGAAATACGTAACATGTTTGTGACATGATTGTGTAGTTTGTTTAGTGTGTTTTCAGTCGTTTGAGCTTAGCTGGCGACTGACGTATTCATGTGGGCGGAGTTTAATCAAAAACTTTTCATTCAACCAGTAAGTAGAGGGCTGTAGTCCAAACCGTCCGTTCGCTGTAGGCTTTGAACGACGAATTCTGTTCAAAAAAATATATCGTCTGGCAGTAAACTTTGAGCTTTATCATTTTGCAGGTATTATTTATGCTCTAACAGCAACATTACACACTAACTAAAGTTTAAAAAATGGGATCAGGAAGAACGTGACCTTTAAATGTCCAAATATAACTAAGGCCTAGCCTTGACAAAATTTAAACCCTTTCTGGGAAACCAGCCCTTCATTTATCTAAAAGCAGTACAAATAATTGTCCACTCATTGTAACCTCTTTACTCAGACCGTCTTCAATGTCATCCAAAAATGCACCCTTACCCATGTGGCCCATTCCATGTTTCTCTATGGAGACTTTGCTCTTAAAGGAATAGTCCTGTGGAAGATTCGAGAAGTTTTTCGATGGGATAGGCAGTGACTTCTCTCCCGGTGCTCCCTCGTCCATTTGCACCTTCTTCTTTAGCTGATTCACCCCAAATAACTTGGCCACAGATGAGGTGGAGGTTAAGCTCACCGATCCAAGGCCATGCTTATGAAGGCGCGAACCAGAGTGGAGAAGGTTAAGGGGCGACTTGCGGGATAGCATGGGGGAATGATAGCTCGGACTGTTCGATGATTCCCTACCATCTTGTTCCAGTTCCCCCTTTATTCCCAAGGCAACAGACGCAGGGGTTGTTCCCTGTCGTCTCATAACTTCCCACAACGTGTCAATGGGCGAGCCGTTTACGGACCACTCTGTGATTCCCATGTGCCTCAGGTGGGAACGGGCGTGGCTCGAGAGGCCTTTGCGGTTTTCGAAGAATTCGCCACAGAATTCGCATCGAATGTCGCGGGAAGGTTCCTTCTCCTGTGTCATGACTGTGAGAGAGAAACTGATTTAGTAAAAAGACTATTTGGGTGATTCTCACGAAACCATTGAAACACCACGGCACTAATGATTTTAGCTTTAAAATGTGTAATATAGTAACATTAAAAAAGCATCAGAATTAACACAATACTGTGTTCTACCTTGCACAATGTGTGATTTCAACATAAGAATTTATAATTGTAAATTTTATCTAATTTTCTGCTGAAATTCTCATTACCGCAATGTGTCCGGCTGTGTTTGAACATGCGTTATGTTGTAATTTAATCAAATTAACACAAAAATATTAAGAAAAAAAATAAATGGATGTTTTGCTAGACTACTTTAGATGACAGAAAAAATATTTACTGAATATTCATGTAATAATGAAGAAAATGTAGGAAAATGATGTGTCCATGCCTGATGTTCTCATCCTCCGCAACACTTTTTGAGAACAGTTTAAGCACACATACAGAATTTTAATAAAGTTTGATTTTGAGTGACCAAGCACATGGACCAGTTACTTCAAGATGGCTACCAGGTAAGATCATTTTTTACAGTTAATTTGAAATATTGTCTTGTCAGAATGCTTACACAACATTTTGATTATCATTACCGCAACAGATGCTTATTAAATGTTAATTTAATTAATAGAAGCATAATACTTTGATTTTAAATGCATGTGCAGAATCTCCAAATTATGTTCTTTCAGGTTTGTCATGTCATTTTAAAAATATGTCAGTGTTGATGTTTTCTGACTGTTGCGGTAATGAGATTTTTTAGGACTAATTTTTTTAATTATGTTACAAAAAGTGTTAAATGATAAGTAAAAGTTTTTAAATTAATGTTCCCATTTACTCCAGACTTTGTTTTTCAATGTCTGGTGGGGAAAAAATTAAATTTAAGCAATTTTTACATTTTCATGCTTGACATTTTTAAAACCAAGTTTTCGTGAGAATCACCCATTTAGTTATCTCATTAAAAACGGAGAAAGTTTTTAAGCTTACCGAAGTTGACTGGATAAATATTATCTGAACTGCTTAAACCGGAATGTTGCGGCTCCGGGGTGTAGCCTTCATTTACACCCATATCTGACCCTTTCATTGTTACTTCTACAAGTTCAGGCTCCGGTTTTGGTTTAACCATCTCCACTGCCGGAGAAGAACTAGCGGTGGATGTTGAAGGAGACATTTTCCGGGTAGCGGTCTGATCCTGGATCGGTGAATGAGGAAAGTGGAAAGGCAGACGCCCAAGAACACTCCCGTTTGGGGAAGAGGAATGGAGAGCAGACCGAGGCACCACCGGACCCGGAGAAGAAGGGGACTTTGGGGATTTAAGAGGTGTGATGGACGGTAAACCTCGACGGATTATAATCTCTCGTAGCGTGTCAATGGGAGAGCCATTCACGGACCATTCTGTAATGCCGAGCTGGCGCAGATGGGAACGGGCATGGCTGGAGAGACCTTTGCGGTTCTCGAAAAGCTCTCCACAGAATTCACAGTTCACATCTTTTATTGGCTCTGGAAGAAAAACAACCAAGGATGTTAACAATGTGCAAATACAGATTACCAAATTGAGGAAGCAATCCATGGACTGTTACCTATTGGGAAGGACATCATTTCACCACCACTAAAATGAAGCACCTGCATGGCAGAGGATTTCTGCTTCTTTGCGGGTGGACCTAACAAGGTGTGGGGAGAAGATGAGGTAGCCTTGGAGCCAATGTTGGTCCTCAATGGAGTTGTTTTATAAAGGAGAGGACTTGATGGAAGAGGCCTTTTAGTGGAAGAAGTGGAGGGTAAAGGGGAAGCCATGCTGGTTTTATGGGACCTCAGGTCTTCGGGACCATCCGAGAGAAAGGCATTGGCTTTGTGCTTGAAGTCATCGGTCAGAATGAAGCGGTTGAGTAGGTCGATGGGGGAGCCTTTGGATTCCGAGTACTCGATCCCGAAATGGCGCAGATGGGCCCGAGCGTGACTCGAGAGGCCTTTGCGTGTTTCGAACCATGCACCGCACAACTGGCATATAATGTCTTTAGGGTCCATCTCCATCGCTAGAAAAAGAGAGAGTGCAAAAATAAATTAATAAGGCAGAAGAGGAAGAGTGCAAATTATTAAAAAACGATCTCTTACTAAGATTCAAAGGGGCATCTGTGTCCTGTGGTGCCCAAAATGGTTTGGTGGGACTGGAGATGTTTGTGGCCTGGTTCTTTCCCAATGTTTTGTGTTCCTGGGATCGCAGTGGGGAAGAAACAGGCAGCAAGGAAGAGATGGGAGCTTTTCTCAGTACTGGAGAAGGAGAGCGCGATTTTACGAATGGAGACGAGGGCAAAGAGCCGGCCACGGAGGAAGTAGCCGGGGACGAGGAAACTTTTACAACTGATCCTGCGGAGAACGAGACCGTAGGCTTGGTGTCTAGAAGTTCCTCTTCGGTTTCGATATCTTTTGTGGGGCTGGGTATAGACAGGGCATGATGCTGGGGTTTTTTAGGTGACGCCATGGATGGAGGGGTGCCAGTGAAACGTGTATCGGTGGCACGTTCTTTAGAGATCTGTCGTAGGAGGTCAATAGGTGCTCCACTCTTCTCTGATGTACCGATGCCTAACTGGCGTAGATGAGAGCGGGCATGGCTGGACAAACCTCGACGTGTCTCAAAGGTAGCACCGCAAAATTCGCATTTTAATAAACTGGAGGCTAAAAAAGAAAGCAGAATAGAGTAAAACATGGTGGAATGGAGGTAATCTTGGTGACAGTCCTTGGCTATTGAAGAGAAACCAATATAACATTTAAAAATTACAAAGGTAGATTTTTTGAAAAATGTTTGTAACCAAACAGATCAGGGTCACCATTCACTTTCATAGTATCAGCTTTTCCTACCATAGAGGTCAGTGGTGCCCCATAACTGCTTTGTTATAAACATTCTTCAAAATATCTCCCTTTGCATTTAGCATATCAAAGCAGATCTGGGGCACAGCTGACTTCCATAGTAGGAAAAATTATACTATAGAAGTGAATGGTGCCCCTGATCTGTTTGGTTACAAACATTCTTCAAAATATATCCCTTTGTTTTCAACAGAACAAGGCAGATCTTGGGCACCACTGACTTCCATAGTAGGAAAAGCTGATACTATAAAAGTGAATGGTGCCCCTGATCTGTTTGGTTACAAACATTCTTCAAAATATATCCCTTTTTTTCAACAGAACAAGGCAGATCTGGGGCACCACTGACTTCCTTAGTAAGAAAAATTATACTATAGAAGTGAATGGTGCCCAAGAGCTGTTTGGTTACAAACTCTCTTCAAAATATATCCCTTTGTTTTCAACAGAACAAGGCAGATCTGGGGCTCCATTGACTTTCTTAGTAAGAAAAATTATACTATAGAAGTGAATGGTGCCCCTGATCTGTTTGGTTACAAACTCTCTTCAAAATATACCCCTTTGTTTTCAACAGAACAAGGCAGATCTGGGGCACCACTGACTTCCTTAGTAAGAAAAATTATACTATAGAAGTGAATGGTGCCCCTGATCTGCTTTGTTACAAACATTCTTCAAAACATCTCCCTTTGCATTAGGCATAACAAAGCAGATCTGGGGCACCACTGACTTCCATAGTAAGAAAAGCTGATACTATAAAAGTAAATGATGCCCCAGATCTGTTTGGTTTTAAACATTCTTCAAAATATATCCCTTTGTTTTCAACAGAACAAGAAAATTATACTGTAGAAGTGAATGGTGCCCCTGATCCGTTTGGTAACAAACTCTCTTCAAAATATATCCCTTTGTTTTCAACAGAACAAGGCAGATCTGGGGCACCACTGACTTCCATAGTAGGAAAAATTATACTCTAAAAGTAAATGGTGCCCCAGAGCTGTTTAGTTACAAACATTCTTCAAAATATCTCCCTTTGTTTTCAACAGAACAAGGCAGATCTGGGGCACCACTGACCTTCATAGTAGGAAAAAATTATACTATGGAAGTGAATGGTGCCCCTGATCAGTTTGGTTACAAACTCTTTTCAAAATATCTCCTTTTGTACTCAGCAGAACAAAGTTATTTATAGAGGAACAATTAGAGGGTGAATAAATAATGAATCATATTTATTGATCAGTGAACTATCCCTTTAAATGTAATTAATTGTACCTATGGAGTCTGTCTCTTTGGATTCAGGAGTCTGTTCCTGATGGGAAAACAGATCTTTTTCTCCTGGACTTGTGGACAAGTTATCTGTAAGGGCTATTTTGGCCTCCTCCTCGTCTTCGTCATCATCCTCCACCTCCTCACCACCTAAACAGACCAAAAAATAATTACATTAGTAAGTATTGTGGAGTCTAATAACTTCAAGGACAACTAGTACAAGTTTGCAAGCTCATTTGCAAGACTCTCATTTGAAGAATGATAAATACTATAAATTGGGACTTATACTTTGGTCCTAACAGCAGGTTTGGGCCATGTAATGTCCAGGTTAGGGTGTTTTCAGACCTGTAGATTGATTGCCTTGTTTTAAAATCAGGGGTTAAATGGCTACAATGTTGCAATTTCATCTTGGTTCGGTTTGCATTCACAAGGCAATATTTCGAAACGGACCAGACCAGACTAGTTTGGTAATATTACTTCATTATTTTGAGCTGGAATCAAAACTTATTTTCATTCTTATCATGTACATTGCGGAGAACAGTAATTAAAAGACACTTTATAAGGAACAGGTCCGCTTTGGTTTTAAATTGCGTTGACGTGCTCACCAGAATTCATCACCAAAGAGCTATCAGGTATGTTTATGGTTAAAAAAGCAATATCCGTTGGGTCGGATTGCTTTCACACTTATAGCAAACCATTCCAAAGTTAATTTGCAATCGAGCCAAGACCACCTCGTTTAGGCGGTCTCGGAGCGGTTGTTTTGGTGTGGATCCCAGCACGATTGCCGTGTTCACATATGCCTAAACAAACCGAGCCTAGGTTCTGAAACAAAGACACAGGTCTGAAAACACCCTAAACTTCATGCAGAACGCTTCAATTCAAAAAAGGATCGAAAAACTTTTTACACCTGTATGTGACCCTGTCTGTGAAATTCAGGCTAAAGTCTTATAATCTAATTAAAGCCTCAAAGTTTGATTTCAGTCATTTATTTCACTTTTTCAATCTTTGACATTTTTACATTATGTAGGATGATTTTATGTGGAAATTTTATGTCACAAAAATGGCTTTTCACAGAATGGGTCACAGTATATAATATTGTAAACAACCAAAACCCCCTGGTTAATATCAAGATCTGAAAAAGCTTTACATTTATGCATTTGGAATATGCATTTCTCCAAAGTGACTTAAAGTGCATAGTACCAAAGTATACATTTATTGCATGTGTAACCCTGAGAGTCGAACCCATGACCTTTGCAATGCTAACACAATGGTATACTTATTGGACTACAGGAACACCTATGCATACCCAATACAATGAGTTTTCAAGCATTATGATAGCAGGGACCCCTACATATGATGAACCTTCAGCAAGAGACCCCTTTCTGAAAATGTATATCCATATTTTGTATAAAAGAATGTTATATAGACATTTTCATTTACAAACTTAAATAATTGTTTACAACGTAGACACTTACTATTTTTGTTTTGTCTTTTTCTCTTGAAATTTTCTGGGGGTCCCTGGGGATCCCCGGAGTCCCAGACACCAGTATGAAAACTCTTTTCACTCTTTTAGAGCAACAGGCTTTATTTAACTGGTTTAACCAAATCAAACAACTCAAATAAAAGGTTTATCAGATGTCACTGAATTGAATGCTTACAAAAATAATTCAACTTTGCCAAATAAGCACTTTATTTCCCCTAAGGGGAAATTCAAGAAATGTAGTGCACACAAGTAGCACAGGATTCGTTTTTTCCCTTCAATGCTGGTTTTGATTCTTTCAGCATATTGAATATAATAAGCTTTGAATGCATTGCTGCTGTGGGCGTTTCTCTTGTGTCATTTGATCTGTCCTAGACACAAATCTGGCACCATCAGCCCTTTTTCTCCTCCTCACTGATTTAAATCTCGCTTTAATAGCATATTTAAAACAAAATTACATTAAACAGACTAAGTAAAACACTTCGACATAAATACACGAAATAAAAAGACATGAATGTCTTCGGCGAATCATTTTAAGAAAGAAAATGACAGCGCGCAAAAAGCGAGAAAAACGCGTTTGCGCGCTCCAACATCTAAAACACACCTCAAGTAAAATGGCGAAGCCTAATTTGGGTAATCCTACCATATGTTCATTAAAAAATAACTGACAGGATGTTAAAAACTGCCTTTGTGAAGTATCAAAATGTCACATAGCTTTACTTTGTTTGTTAAACCGCGCGGGAATGTGTCTGTCTACCTCAGACGTGCACTCTGTGACTGGACCCGTGCGAGACCATTTTCTGGCATGTGTGATTTATAACGCACACTGGATGTGACAGCTAGGGGATTGTCTTAAATCATTTAAAACCATCGCATGCCATGCAAGCTTTACAAGTGAGACAGTCCGGAGCACATGCAAATGTCATGCATTGTCATGCACGGTGCATAAGTGCGCGCACTCACCGATCAGCGACTGCAGCGCATCGGACTTACAGCACCTACAGTCCGATAATTTTTCCGCTATTGTTTGTGTCTGCGGGAAGGCGGAAGCAGCCATTTTGCCCCGCACACATGCACTAACGCACCGAGGCGTGACGGACCGAATAAAGGCGGAGACTGGGGCTAAATATTAAACATCAGACCTCAAATGCAGAAACAATGAGAAACTTCTTCCACAACTGCCCCTAGCTGACCACAATCATACTGTAGTATGACTTAGTATTTACTATATTAAACTGTAGTACAATTTTGAACCTACAGCAAAATATACAGTACAGTACAGTTAACCAATTCACTATAGTTAACACAGCTGTACACTAGTAATGTAGTGCAATACACTACATTATACAATTTACTATAGTAAATGCTAATGTTTGAGTAAGCAATATCATCTTATTAACAACATAATATCTAATCAACCTTAGGACACCATTTATCTAAGTTTTGAAATTTCTTACTGTCTACTGGATACAGGGAGGAGGCAATGAAATTGCCTGCAAAACTTTTTTATTTTATAGTAAAATAAAAAAATTGTTGCATCTTGAATGCATCTTAAAGGGTCCAAAATAATTTATACATTTATGCGTTTGGCTGACGCTGTCCAAACCGACCTACAGTGCATTCAAGTTCAAGTGCATTCCCCTGGAATCGAATTATAGGAACACTATTTAAAATGCCAGATTTTGCATAAAAAATGTATTGCTTGTGTAAATTCAGATGATTTGTTATGACAGCAAGATTTGAAAATGTTCCCATGCATTTGCATTTATGCATTTGATCAAAAGCCACATGAAGTGCACTACAAATTATACATTTTATCAGTATGTATGTGTGTTCCCTGAGAATCAAACCTATGATGTTTGCTATGCAAACATAGTGCTCGCTAAGCCACAACACTTTGCATGCTTCAAGGTCTAAAACATTTTAGAGGCTGATTTCTTAATTTAACATTACAACGTTTCTTAGCTTCACTTCTAAAAACTTCTTTAGTTAACTCACATGTGTAAAAATTACAGTGATCAGACTTTATTCAGACTTAATTTAGATTTATAAAATTGTTAGATCCAGTCGTTGATTTTGATTGGTCAATAGCTGTGTTTTATTTACGATAAAGCACAGCTTTGATTGCTGTACCCAATGAACCTATATATTACAGCACCATTAGCACAGTAAGCATATGTGAAACATTATGTTGCTGTTCACAGTCGGTCAGGGACTTTTTTCCAGTGGAATGGTGTTTTTTAATTCATGAAATGTTGCATCAATAATTTTTTTGGCTTGATTATTTGTATTGTGTGTATAACTGTTTTATAAAAAGAAATTGGGTACTAGAGACTAATGGCGCTTTTCCAATGCATAGTACCCCACGGGTCGGGTCGGGTCGGGTCGTGTCAGCTCACTTTACTTTGGCTCGGTTTGCTTTCCACCACAAATAGATGTTTGCACACAGCGTTTATCACTACTCCGCTAAGTGACACCGAGGTGCGACCTTCTGATTTCTCTGATGAAGCCAGTACGGAAGTGATTTAACCTGCAATTCATCGACTGGCCGCTAGAGGCTGGCTCCAAAAGGGAATCAATTCTCATAGCCCCCATGTTAAAATTCCCAACTTTAGAGAAGAAAAAATATGTTTACAGCCTGGTACAACTTTTTTTTTTTTTTGGGGGGGGGGTGTATAGCTTAAATTTGCCCATAATGACAACTGTAAGGGGGTGAAGTTTTTTGTAACTCATCCGTTTAAATTAACCAGCCACCTCAGCTTTGCCCACATCTCGCCTCTTTACCCATTTTCGGATTTCCACGAGTGATGCGCAGTGACGCGCGGTCAAGATGCCGACGGCAGGCACCGCCTGCTATTGGCTTAAAAAAACGATTTTCAGAAACCTATGAGTGATGTCACGGACACTACGTGGAACCTCATTTAAGTTGCAAAAATGCTGTGCATACATGTGGATGTGCGCGTTACGAATGTGCCTTCACAACCTGCAAGTCTGGAAAACACAGGTGGTGTTCCTGATTCTTAGCCTGTGGATGTTTTTTTCCGCTAAAAGGGAGTTTGGGAACTTTCAACAAATCACAGATGACTACATGTTTGGTCGAGACAGTGCACGCATGAAGGTAAAGCTAATCTTGCATTTAGCAATGACACTGGTAGTGACGATTCTCTCTAGTGACCTACAGGGTTTTCATGTCACGTTTTTATCAGCTCAGCTCGCTTGGAACCACAGCCGAGGTGGTACTAAAAAAAGTATCGGGAACTACGTATTGTACCCAGTGGAAAAGTCCCCCCAAAAAAGCTGACCCAACCCGTGGAAAAAAGCGCCATTAAGGGACCTTCAGACTACTGTACACTTTTTGTTCCATTGACTTCCATTCATACGCATGCAAAAGTTGTGCAAGATATTTTGCATTTCGCTGCGCCCCAAAGTTCAAGTATGGTGAACCCTGACCTGCGAATTCATATCACGTGACCAGTAGAAAACCGGTAAGTCACAGCGTGACCTTTCTCTCTACTGAAAAGTAAAGATGGACAAAGCGCTACCCACCAATATTCGCAACAATGCCGGAAAAATGTTTGCATGCTCAAAGTCTAGTGCAGGGGTCACCAATCCTGGTCCTGGAGGGCCGGTGTCTCTGCAGAGTTTAGCTCCAACCCTAATCAAACACACCTGAAGCACCTTAATTAGCTGCTTCAGGTGTGTTTGATTAGGGTTGTAGCTAAACTCTGCAGAGACACCGGCCCTCCAAGACTAGGATTGGTGACCCCTGGTCTAGTGTGACCACCCCTTAATGCTGTTTCGTGAAAAAGTCATGGCTAAAAGGGTTGCAAGCTCTCCGCTTCAAGTTGTGCCTAACAGAGCCCTTCAGGCGTGGCTAATTCCACAATATACCACAGCCTCTTATAACTTATTGTACTTCTGGGATGTATTCAGTCTTGTAGGATTTCTACTTCTTCTAATTTAAACTAAATTCATTTCATTTTATTCATATTCTCATATAAGCTACTTCAAAAACGCAATGATTTTAACCTCAAAACTATTTAAGATGAAACCCACAAACTTACCCTCATCTGGTTCACTGACATTGTGCTTTTCCTTCCAGTGCTGTTTTGGAGAATCAGGAAAGAAAGTGAGGGACTTTGTGGTCTTGTTCTCATCATGTTCCTCAAGTTTTTCATCTTCATGCTCCTCATCAGAGATTTCTTCTTGACTTGACTGAAGTGCATGAGAGGGTGTAGGTAGAACAAGATTAGGATGCTTAGCAAAGAGTTGCCGGAGAACATTAATGGGGGAAACTGTGACTTCCCAATTGGTGATTCCAAAGTCTCTGAGATGGGCACGTGCGTGACTGGAAAGACCCGCCCGGGTGTCGAAGCCGGCACTGCAGAACTCGCATCTCATTACACTGAAGGTTGACGGATCAAAGTTGGCAACTAAGGATGAGAGCAAAGAATGACAATACAAACATGTGGCATAAACTTTTCAGGTATGTGATTTCAGCAGTGGTACCAAAATAGAAAATAATACCAGACACGTTTCATACACATCCCAGACCCACCCCAAACTCATACTAATTCATCTGCATTTACTTTAAAATGTCCTCACCTTTTTTCTTCTTTTTTTGGAAGGAGAACCTCTTCTCAATGGCGTTGACCTCTTCTGGGGAGATAAAGTGCCTAACATTGTAACTGACACCTACTCGGTTCAGGTGACCTCTGACGTGATTGGCTAGTCCAATGCCATTGTGAAATCGGTCTGGGCAATAAGGGCATTTTCTTTCCACACTTTTCAACAACCCCTCTGTATCATCTTCATCCTCCTCCTCCTCTGTTAACACACCAATGAGACGATTAACCACATCATTGTCATGTTCTTCTGCATCGTTATCATCGTCAGCCTCTACTTTTGCAGCAAAAAGCTTGTCCTCCTCCTCAAGCTTGCATACACTATCAGATTTGTCTTTGTTGAGTTTGGGATCTTCTTCATGTGGCTGAAGCTTTTTGCTGCTCTTCTTTGGTGAGAAGGAAGCTTTGCGATCCAAAGAACTGACCGGTGGATTTTTCCCTGGGAGGTTAAGACGAAGTGTTAAAGATGATGACATCATAACATCTACACATACACATGGAGCACTACAGTAAAGACACCCAGGAAATGTATTCATTCAGATTTAGCCTTAAACACAAGTTTTGGTGCCATGGCATACTACTGTCTCACCTGTATTGGCGCCTTGGTTTGGATCAAGCTCTGGTTCTTGTGTTAAAGTGCCTTCTCTTGGTTTCTTCTCTTTGGTCTCATTTGAAATTTCATCCTGTTGTTTAACATCGCGAGTCAGATTGGACTTGGGACCCAGTCTCATGCTTCCCCTCGTGCGCCCAACCTTACCCTTCGCAGCCCGAGCTGACCGCTTATTTCCTATACTCTTGAATGCCACATCTCTACGCCGCGGGGCAGCATTTTTGCGAGGTTTTGGAGGCGGTGATATAAGACATTGAGGCTGTAGGATGTTCTCTACTACAGGATCAGCATCAAGTGTTTTGGACTCTTCTGTTTGGATTGTTTCCTCCAAGTGGATTGTATCCGCATGCAGGGTTGCTTTGTCAGGGCTCTTCTCTCCTTGGGACATGCAAGAAGAGGGATTTTGCATTTGGGTAGTGTCCTCTTTAAGTTGCATTTTAATTTTTTTGGATGCTCGAATGGGGTACCTCTTGCTAAAAGGCGATGCAACAGCATCCGTTGTCGAAGCATCCGCTGATGGTTGAACCTGTCCTTTTTTGCAGGCCCTCTGCTGAAAACGAGGTGACGTTCGATAGACACCGGCTCTTGTTCTAGTGTTGTGTGTCTTGGCATGGTCTGCAAGCTCTTGAGGCACATCACAGCTAAAGCTGCACTTCATACACACAAACCTGCCAGAGCCAACCTCTGTCGACTTTTCGGTGACCGGCTCCAACGTTTTACTGCAACTAGCTTGCTCTGCCATTTGCTTTTCCCTCTTATTTAATTTTCCAATTTCTTCCAAGATTTTCTGCCGAGATTCCTCATGGCGTCTGTGATGATCCAGCAGCAATAACTGGTCTAGAAACTCCATGCCACACTCTACACATTCAAAGCTTTTATTAAGCTGTTCACTCCAAGACTCTTTCTCTCCGCATTGCCATTTCTTCCCAAGCTTGATCTGACCGTGCTCTCGCATATGTTCCCAAAGATGGGCTTGTTTTTTGAAGTAAATGCTACACTCTACACATGTGAAAATATCTTGACAGAGATCTCCCCCCAGCTGGTCCACAACTGACCTCTTCTGTCTTTTCCGTACCTTCTTTCCCTTTTCCTCCTTACACTCAAATATTCCTCCCTCAACGTCTTTGGCTTTCTTAAGCTCCTTTGCTGCTGAGGATTTCCCCCTGGTCCTTCTGCCAGCTCCTGTGGTACGTTGCCAATTCCCCAGTCCGGAAAAAGGCCTCAGTATGGCCCTCTTTTTCCTCCTGCGTTGGATAAAGGTGCAGTGTGCCCAAGGCCCGGGCGGTGGGCTCTCTGGCTCGGAGTCACCCGGGAAGGTGTATATATCTGTCTCTTTGGTATTCTTCTTTACCATTCCCTTCAAGTTATGTTTTTTCATATCACCTTCCATTTCTTTTTGGAATCCATCTTTTGGTGTAACATCTGGAAAATGGCTCACTTTGTCTTGTTCCACTAGAAGTAAATAATGAAGGGGTTGATTCATATTATAGCACAGGGTGTGATTTACATTAATTTATCCTAGATATGCTTTGAGATACTGTATGAAGTATTATTCTTTTACTTTTTTCTGAATGTTTCAGTGAGTCTGTACTTGTTGGATGCCTGTGTGCTAGATCATCTTGATTTTGCACCTCCAGGGGGCTAGGGATGATCTTCTCATGAAATAAGTGTTTTGATTGCTCATGTTCTTGGCACTGATCAATGTCAAGTCTGCAAACATAGGGATTAAGATTGATAATTAAGGCGATTACACAATGGAAACAGGTGCAGCATTTGGTGTGTCTTACTGAAGCAAGATTGGCCAGTATCAACTATCTTTCATTTTATTTTCATTAAACAATGTTAACCCCTGATCAATGTTTTTTGAAAAGATACAAAAGAAGTCTTGGGACAAATATCATGTAATTCAGGGGTGGGCATTCCTGGTCCTGGAGGCTACA
This sequence comes from Misgurnus anguillicaudatus, assembly GCF_027580225.2. Taxonomy (NCBI): domain Eukaryota; kingdom Metazoa; phylum Chordata; class Actinopteri; order Cypriniformes; family Cobitidae; genus Misgurnus; species Misgurnus anguillicaudatus. The sequence goes on from NW_027395279.1 coordinate 9,494,276, forward strand.
AGGTTTATCTCCAACCCATATCAAACCCTTTTTCAAGTGTGTTTGATTAGGGTTGGAGATAAACTTTGTAGGACAGTGGTCCTGCAGGACCAGGAAGGTCCACCCCTGATGTAATTTAATGTTAAACTATGTGAGTGGTGCTCTGTGGTGCCAAATGTCTAGTACACTCAATTTGTTCAATTTCTAATTGCACAACACTACACTGTGTTTTTCGGCCGGTGTGCGACCCCCTTTGGATTCTAGCCCAATCTATAAATCAGTATTATATCTATTTGAAAACGTCCATGTATACGGTAAACCAATTTTACAATTAAAATGTTCAACTGCTTCTTACCTGTCTTCCTGTTGTCCAGAGATTTGACTTCCCGGGCTGTGAGCAGCCAGACCATGAGGGTTAGAAAAGTGTTGAAGTTCTTCCTCTGACATATATCATCATTGGAATCCACACAGGAACACAAACAATATACACATGACTTAGCAGGAAGCAGTCGACTCACAGTTATACTTGCAACATGTAGACAAACAAAAACCATAAATAATGTTCACGGAGAGACACACTGCACAGTACAACCACAGAATATTCAGCCTGAAGCTAGCTGGACAATTGCAAACACTTGTTTAAAGTCATTTACAGATTTATATGCACATGCACTCTAAAATGGGTTGTCATGGGTTGTTAAAACCCATGGTTGGGTAAAACAACCTCAAAGATGTCCATATTTAGCTCAACCATGGGTGAAAACAAATCAACATTTTTTGAGAGTGCAGAGTTGAACCACAGAGACAAGTACCGTCTAAGGTTTCCTTTTCTGAGTCCGAGTCCCAAGTGAGGGATGAAGGGAATGCTGACAACCGGGGGCTTATCTGTGCCTTTCCACATTGCTCCAGTGTGGGGAACAAGCATTTTGGACTTTCAAAATCTTCATGGCCATCACCGCTCTCCACCATGTCACCGTGAGATAACCCTCCCTGTGAGTTCAGAGGGTTGAAACAAGCCCAACATTACATAGTTCTGTTTAGGAGAGAAATAAAATGTTGCAAGATTCCTACACAAGTGTAACTAATTAGGTTAGCAGGTTAAGAGAAACCAAATAGGGGTTAACAAGGTCTTCTGGTGCCTTATCTGTACCAGTAAGAGTAAGGAGGTTGATGTTGAAGGCCCCTCCTCTTGGTTGGACATCAGATCAAGAGGGTCCCTGGTCAAGAGGTCACCTTCAAGCTCCATGGTCCCCTGATGCATTGGTTTGGGCACAGCTGCTTTTACCTCTTCTACATGGTAAAGAGAAATTCCATTTCAGGACTTGCCATCCCCTGACTGATATGGCTGCAATACACATCTAAGAAATTGATTTTGAGTAATAAATGGGTGGGTGCACCCAGAAATGAAATGATTTGCATTAAATGGATATTCCAATGAAAAATGTTACTTAAAAATGACCCCATGATTTACTCACCTTCAAGCCATCCTCGATGTACATGATTATCTTTTTTAGACAAACTCAATCAAAGTTATTTTAGAAAATGTAAACAGGGTAATAAACAGGGTCCACAAAACAACTTGAAGCCCAAGAATGTGCATTCATGGCAGGTAGCACCAACATTAAGGTGCATTATCGCCACCTATTGTGTTGGAGTGGCTTCTATACTCTTTGACGAGAGTGAAGGTGGTGATAATGCACTTTAACGTTGGTGCTATCCACCATTAACAAAAAAGAAGCTCTATGCATGTGCCTTGGCTGATACCGTAAGATAGTTATTATGGTTTACAAGTTTTAAATATGGATAATTTTCTCGATTACCCTCAAAAGGCATTTATTAACCCACTGGAGCCACGTGGATTGCTTCTGTGAAGGATGATGCACCTTTTGGGCTTCAAAGTAAAAAGTCTTCCCTGAACGCTGTTTACCACCGTAATGTAGCTTGGAAGAGCCAGGAAATTTTCTGAAATAACTTTGATTGTGTTTGTCTGATGTACATCGAGGATGGCTTGAGGGTGAGTAAATCATTGGGTAATTATCGTTTTTCGCTGGAGTATCCCTTTAAGGCACTAAGCATATGGTTTAAGAATGAACATTTTGGTTGGATTTATATATACATAGATCGGCAGCGTCAATCTATGAGGCGTCTACGAATATGTCTATGCGAAATCATATACATTATTAAGTGCACTCATTCAACCCCACAATGCACTGCAATAATGAGTGTACAACCGAAGTACGCTCACAGCTAGCCACTAATCGTCCACACTGCAGCACTTCCGGCAAGCTCAAGTGTCCCAATTCAAAGTCACTTTCATTCACTCATTTGAATGAACTATAATGTAGGGAATAGTGAATGAGGATATATGGGGCTATTTCAGACACCGCCATGGTTCTTTTAAAGGAACACGCCCAGATTTTGGGAATTTAGCTTATTCACCGTATCTCCCAGAGTTAGATAAGTCCATTCATACCTTTCTCATCTCCTTGCGTGCTGTTACTCTGTCTGACGCAGCCCCCGCTAGCTTAGCTTAGCACAAAGACTGGAAGTGAATGGCTCCAGCTAGCAAACTGCTCCCAATAAGTGACAAAATAACGCAAACATTTTCCTATTTATGTGTTGTGATTTGTATAGTCACACCGTGTAGAAATAACAAGGTGATATGAGACACAGCGATCTTTTAACCGTATACATACTGGGAACTATATTCTCTGAAGACGAAGGACTGCTACTTGGGCGGAGTGATTTACTCGCAGCACCAAAGAAGCCCCCTGGTGGGGAGCAGAGAGTTCGGTCAGAGTTGTGCTAATCACTCCGCCCAAGTAGCAGTGCTTCCCCTTCTGAGAATATAGTTCCCAGTATGTATACTGTTAAGAGATCGCTGTGTCTCATATCACCTTGTTATTTGTACAAGGTGTGACTATACAAATCACAACACATAAATAGGAAAATGTTTGCGTTATTTTGTCACTTATTGGGAGCAGTTTGCTTATTTTGATTTTGCCCAAAATCTGGGCGTGTTCTTTTAAGAACCTTCGACTACAAGGTTCTTTGGGAAAATAAAATTGGTTCTTCTATGGCATCACTGCCAATAATCCTTTTAGAATCCTATTTTTAAGCGTGTACAAAAACATAAGAAATGGTTTTGGAGAACCATTTTATTATAGCACTGATAGCAAGAACGCTTTTTAGTACCTTTATTTTAAGTTGACACTTTTAAAGTGCACCTATTTAATTGATAAAAACGCTATTTTGTGTATTTGGTATAATACAATGTGTTTGCGTGGTTTATGGTTCAAAAAACACATTATTTTCCACATACCATACACTCTAAAAAAACAAACGGTGCTATATAGCACCAAAACTGTTGCTTTGGATCGTAATCATAGAAGAACCTTTTTTAGTGCCATATAGCACCGGTGAAGCACCAGTGAAGCACCTGTGAAGCACCTGTGTAGAACCATATAGGGGCCATATAGCACCACTATAGCACCACATATGGTTCTACAAAGCACTATATGGTTCTACACAGGTGCTTCACTGGTGCTTCACCGGTGCTATATGGCACTAAAAACGGTTCTTCTATGATTACGAGCAAAGAACCACTGAGATTTATGCTGGAGATGATAACTCGCATTATCGTTTACTTTGGGGTTTGTATCTTTTGCATATCGTTAACATGTACTAATACATACTTACACACCAAAGAAAATTTAAAATTGTGAATCGGACAATAGGAGCTCTTTGAAAAAATAAAGGTGCTTCATGGTGCCTAGAAGAACCATGTTTGGCTAAATGGTTCCATGAAGAACCTTTAACATCGAAAGAACCTTTCGGTTTCATTAAAAGATCTTTTTAGGGAAAAAGGTTCTACAGATTATGAGAAGGTAAGAAAAAATGGTTCCTTTGGCTGAAAGGTTCTTTGAGGAACCAAAATGGTTCTTCTATGGCATTGCTGTGATTAACCTTTAAAGCTCCTATATTTTTAACAGTGTATAACTCACTAAAAAAGCTTGAGTACAAACTAAAGAGCTCACATTTGGGTATGCATTACATAATAAAGGCTCTTTAGAAAACCAAAAACTGCATCGCTTTAAGATCCCTGTAAGCCTTTTTATTTTTTAAGTGTATAACTTACAAAAAAGCTTGATTTTACAACCCAAATAGTTGACATTTGGGGATGCATTACGTACTACATTGAATCCTATTTTTTTTCAAGGATACATATAAAAACTAAACGCAACATTCCAGTGCAGTGTTACTCCCCCTGACCTATTTAAACATCAATTATTTCTAAGAATAAATAGTTTTTGCTATATCAACAATAACAAATAGGCCGTTTTTTGGCTTGGATATAAATGGCACAGATCTCGTAAATCTGGGGCGTTTAAAAGCTCTTCGTCTATCCAAAATTGGGAAGCTCGTGTTAAGACTTCATCTCCTCACAAATGACATGAGAAGATCTCTGTAGATGTGCGAGCGCTGCAGATGGCGTAACACTCACAGAAAGCGGCCTGTCTTTGGGATCTCCTGCGTCCAATCACATCTCTCGCTCTCCAGGTCCGGTATGATTTCATATGACATGAACACACCGCCGCCTATAGTGCATGTGTGTGCGCGTTCCGTTACACGCGTTCAGGAGCGTCGCGCGCGTCCCTCGGGGGCACCGGGAAAAGCATATATGTTTGGTTGACGGTGAAGACCGTTTTTGCCCACTAAACACCGGACTCCATGTTGTTAGTTTCGGAGGGATGGTGACGTTGATGGGGAGGGGAAAGGAGTTTATATGTGTAACTCTTTCACAGCAGGTCGCGAGACGAACAGCGGTACCTGATCGTTCGTGACGCCGCTGCGACGCGCGATGTATTTTATCGGTGCATAGCTACCTAAAAATGCATGTCAAATTATTAGCATAATTTTAAAATATGGTAAGCAGTAAACTAATAAGTAAAAGACAATATATGGTTTAAGAATTAATACGTATTATTATAACTTAATGTTTAAATTATGTTTTCAATTGGGTAAAATTTGTTAAATAAATATTTCAAAATATATAGTCCCACACAGAGCACATTACACGATTCCCACACAAATTCTACTATATTATAGTATTTTCTTTTACCTCCATAGTAAATTACAGTATTTACTACAGTTAGTATGAATAGTTAAAGGGAAAGTTCACCCAAAAATGAAAATGTTGTCAACATTTACTCACTCTTATGTTGTTACAAACCTGTATAAAAAATGTTGTTCTGATGACCATGAAGGAAGATATTTTCCATTGGTGAAAAGTGAAGCCGTCAGTGTCCCGATACGGCGCTGACATTTTGGGTCTTGAGTCTGCGCAGTAGCGATTTCGGGACCAGTCATGCGCAGTAATGAGCAGGAAGTAAAGCCGCAAAAGCAAGGCCCCGCCCTCGCAGAATGTGCATATCACAGCTGTCAATCATGGCGTGACACCACCGATTTTATAGCATTAAATAACTAACTAAAAACAAACTTATTTTAAAAACAAACACTTGCATTTACATCAGTGTGATAAAAACTACAGTAAATGACAGAAACCAGCTTAAGAAAAAAAGATAATTGAAGTGTAAATAAATTGTTTAGTTGGTCTCAAGTCCTATTGAATAACATGGGGAGGCGGGGTTTATGACCTATACTGGGACCAGTCACTGGGGGCGATCGAGACGTTTTGGCTTCACTTTTCAGGGCTTGTGCGGCAACCTTGCTTACAACACTAAATAACTGATACGTGTCAATGAGACTGTTCTCATCTTAAGCTGCTCAATGGCAACAATTTACAACAAGAAAAAACCGAACGCCTTTCAAATACTAATACAATGTACTAACCATTAATAAGTCCCCCTCCTTTCTTACATTAATTAAAAATGCATAAATAACCCTTTATTTTGATATTTACTCTCAATATTTAGTCTCATGCAAAGTCCCAGCCCAGTTTTAGCAATATTGATTTAATACACAAATTATTCATGTAGTCCCAACTTACATGAGTCAAGTTCGCATAGGTTGATTTAAAACACGTGACATGCCTAAAAATCACTTAATATTTTTCATTAAAACCAAAAACAATATTGTAATGGATTAAATGAGCAATTTAGGATGTTAAATTGAATTAGGGTCAGAATCCTTTTTTTGTGTGTGTGTAGGATGCAGTGCAAAGGTCATGGGTTCAAATCCCAGGAAGAAGACATAGTTGTATCTTAATTACCAACAAAAACAATGCAGTTAAATTGATATTGTGTTTATTTTTAGAGATGCAAGTAACATGTTCACAGTACATGCACATCCCTGTAGCCAGTTGGTTGAGTCATCAAGGCAAATAGCTCTGTAAAACACAAATACACAGAGACACATAGTTAAGGCCTGTATTAAAACACTTAGGGGGCGTGCACACCAAAGCTTTTACGCCCGCAGCCGGCGCATGTTTTCAATTGTTTCCAATGGAAGCTCGGCGTTATTCAAATAAGCCAGCAGCTAGCGGTTTTCTTCTGCGCTGAAAATTGGCGCTCAGTGGTTTTTCCGCGCTCAGCGCCGAATGTTGAAAAATATTCAACTTTGGGTGAAAAGCTCCGCTCGGCAATGTCAGTTCTCACACGGCTGGAGGAGGGGCGGGACATTACCACAGCAACCAACCAGCTCACAGCAACCAAAGCACTCAGCTGAAAAACCAGCTGGCATTCGGCGTTGTCCAGGCGTATCAGCTGCGTTTAAAAGTTTTGGTGTGCACAACCCCTTAAAGTGGGAATATGTTTGAACTTCTTATACCTCATAATGCTCCCAATTCTGGATTTCCTGGTAGAAGGTTTGTCCTGGGCATTCGGTGCGTACAGCCTGCCTATGTCCGTATAAGGAGTATGATGACTGCAGTCCGCCTGCGTCCACAGCGCACTTTGTGAAGTCGTATCTCACCATATCCATAACACTTTTGAAAGGGAGGCTGGTGGTATAATCGCCTATGAAACTGACACCGTAGCCCTTGGAGTTGTAGCCTTTGGTGTGGGCACCGACCCAATTCCAACCGCGTCCTTCGTACAAGTTTCCATCAGAACCTGCAACAAAACTGCACGGGGGAAGTCATGATGTGCACAAATAGTTGAAAGATGTTGCACAATTATCTAATAGGTGTTCATTTGGAGCCCATTCCTTACCTATATCCAATATCATCCCATCCATTGGTTTCCTGGTGGTACTTCTGCATTGCACGCATATGGCTAGCGCATTGCTCAAAGGTGGTGCAAGGTTTGGAGGGTTCATATGTGTGGTGGATGAACAGGTAGGGCACAGGGAGAGACAGATAGGTCGGGGATCCGACGTATGCTGCTGCTCCCCACTGAGACCTTGTGATGATGTTGGGACAGACTGTTGAGAGTAGAAAGATGAATACAAATACACAAATCTACTGAATGTTTTGTCATTTTAAAGCCACGTAATTACCAGCATACACATGGACAAATTTCTCAAACCCCTCATGCAAAACAGCTTCCAGTGTCTTCCTGTCAAATTCCCGACGATCTTTTAAAGCGCGTGCCACTTGGTTTTTAAGCGAAGAAAAGCTGACAAGCTTTTTGAAGTTCATCCTCCGTTTTTGACTTATGAGACGGGGTGCGGCGTCCAATCCTGCGCTGTCTAGTTGATGACTGTAGTAACTCTTCAGTAATTGACTTAGTGACATTCCAACATTCTTGGATTTGGCAACTTCTGTCCCAAGAATGATCCCATCTATGCCTCCAATTATTAGAGCATCTGTTGCCAAAGAAGGCAAACCGGATAGAGTGTAGACTTTCGGGGATTGAATGCTATCCCAGAAACCTTGAGTGCCCAGAGAAACGCTGGATTGCTTATTTTGGGAATGATGTACAAAAGTGGCAACCAGGTTCTCGGTCAAGGCTAAATGGTACAGGCCTGGGATTAGATTTTTGGTGATGGATTGTAGACCAGCTTCAAGTCCGAGAAGCACTGGGGCCAAGGCGACGTTTGAACCATCTAAGGCGAGAACCACTCCTTCTTCCTCACCTAACTTTGATATCTTGTGATGAACGACCTTGGGAACGTACGAAGCGACCGATGGATTTGTCACAAGGTCAGGTGCATCATTGAGGTCCCCTAGGTAATTTTTTATAAGGTTGGTTTGGAAGCCAGCAGTCTTGCGTAGACCTTTCACCACTTCGAGCATTGAAAGCCCTGGATTCTCATTTTCAATACTCTCCACGGCTTTAATGAAGTCTTGCATGTGTCTTGTGATGGTGGCTAATGCAAGATTTACGAAAAAGATTGTTAAAATAGTTTTCAAATAGAAAGTGTTTTATCGCAAACAAAGGAATATTTCACACTATAATTTCACTTGGGTCATTTCAAACAAATGTGGTTCCAGTCTAAAGATAATAAATAATACAACGTTCATATTAAGTAAATGATCCTAAATGTAACCATTTTGAGTGTTATTTCTCTAAAAACAAAACAACAAAAAAACATAAAATCTAATAAAAATGTCAATATTAGAATATTGGATAGAGCATTAAAATTGTGACTTACCATCAGTACGACAACTGGCCAAGACCACCAGCCAGTAAACCAGCAATCCCAGACGACAATCCATGAGGATAAAAGTACAAATGAAGATTCTGTTTACTAAGGGTGGTTTTGTACTCTTCTCTACCTTACATGCACAAACGCATGCTACCACTTGCGCAAGAATGTCCTGATAACACGCATTATAAACTTTCCATTATAGGTAATTTTAGGTGTGAGAATGTGGCAGATGTATCCAGTGCGCCTCGAACTTCAGCCTTATTAAGGATAAACAAGAATTATGTCAAGAATCTTAACTTCTTCATGGACTTTGTCACTAGTTTGAGACTGTATAAAAACAAAAAAAATATTATTTTAATATACATGCAGCAGATTCTTCAATCCAAAGTAACGTATGAATTAGGAATAATGCAAAATGAATGAATGATTTAAAGCAGGTGTAACAGAAATAGTGTGAAAATGAAACAACAGTAAAATAGAAAATATCCATTTAAAATGTTCCTTATTTTAAGTAAAACATTTAAAAAGGCCTTTTAGTTGATAACTTATAAACTTTATTTATCTGATAACAGTTTTAACACTAAAAATGTATAGTTGGTGTTGAAGTTCAGACACGTCACTTTGTGCGGACAATAGGGCTGTGTATCGGGAAGAACGGTATCACGGTACATTTGGTTGCGATATGATGCAATGCGATACTGTAAACAAGGCTATTTCTTAATTTGAGAATAGAATAGGATAATTTTAGAAAAGCTGTCACCAAGAACACACCATCATATGCAAACCTTAGCAAGTACTTCCTGCAGACTCTTGAAGTTTAGAGATAAGCAGCTAATAGTGGTCGGGATGTAAACTCAAAACTAATGGCCATTATTATTATTATAACAAACCAGATATTGCGCTTTTGAGAATCAGTACCGTATCGGCAAACAAAATATCCTGATACATCAATATTTTCTTACACCCCTAGCGTACACATAATGCTTCCATTATAGGAAATCTTGATAACAACACAGCTTTTGTTAAGAGTTTAAAGGTATAGTTCACCCAGAAAAAGTATGTTTTCCTATTATGGAAGTGAATGGGGCTCTCGATCAGTTTGGTTACAAACATTTCTCAAAATATCGTCCTTCGTGTTCAGCAAAACAAAGAAATGTATACAGGTTTGTAACAACATGAGAGTAAGTAAATGATGACAGAATTTTCTTTTTTGGGTGAACTATCCCTTTAAATTAGGGCTGTCAAATGATTAATTGTGATTAATCGCATACAAAATTTAAGTTTTTTGCATAATTTATGTGTGCACTGTCTACCATTATTTTATATATATAAATATATATAAATACTCGCACATTAATGGTTGTATTTAAGAAACATTTACATGTATATTTATATTTTTATATATTTTATTTTATAAATATAAATAAAATACCTAAATAAAAATTTTCTTTCTGTACACTGCAAAAATTACTTTCTTACTTAGTGTTTTTGTCTTGTTTTCAGTAAAAATCTTAAAATTCTTAAATTAAGATGTATTTTCTTAATGAGCAAAATGAACTAGGAAATTAAGTCTAGACAAAAAATATAAAATTTAAGTGAATTTGTGCTAAAAACAAGCAAAAAACATCTGCCAATGGAATAAGAAAAAAATTCTTGAATTAAGTGTTTATGAAAAAAAGTAAACTTATTTCAAGAAAATTTCTTATTCCATTGGCAGATTGCTTGTTTTAAGCACTAATTTACTTAAAAGTTTATATTTTTTGTCTACAAAACTAGACTCCTACACTCTAAAAAATGATGTGTTGGATTTACTTAAAATATATATGCACCATTTTTGCATCACACTTTTTAAGTATTCCCAACTTTGATAGTTTTACTTAAAATTTACAAGAAAACCTGTGTTTTATTTACTTAAATTTTTAAGTAAAGAATGATGATGAACTCAAATATTTAAGTTCATATAACACATATTTTATTGTTTATTTTAAGTAAAATTATTTCAAGTTGGGATTACTTAAAATATATATGCACCATTTTTGCATCACACTTTTTAAGTAAATCCAACACATATTTTAGAGTGAAGTTGGAGCAATTTAGTATACACAGAAAGGTATACATAATTTAGTGTACACAGAAAGGTCTCCTGAACAAAGTCTTTGTCTGACTTAGCTCTTGCTTGAATCAGAGACCTTTTTGCTGTGAGGAAACAATGATGCGCGCTAACCCACTGTGTTGCCCTCTACACTGAGCACACACTTCTCAATCATGGTAACAATGAACAAACATAATTTTTTCAAAATAACTCTAAATACAACATATAACTAACATTAACAACATATCAACATAAATAAACCCAGCAAACATTAAAACAGTCATCTTCTTTAGTAAATATTAACCAAAGAAGTGAACATGTCGCAATGCATGCTGGGAACTATTCAGACCATTGTTTTTTTTTTAATTGCTTGTTCAGATTACTCAATTTGGCAAGTTGGGTAAACAAATTGGACAAAAACTTAAAACTCCAGTCAACAAATGATATTTGTTAGCAGGATGATTATGCTTATTTCATTCAGTGAACACAAATTAATGAACTGATGAAGAAAAACTTTGTTTTTTGTTAAAAGAACATTTTGAAGTTGGATTTTTTACAGGGCATGTGCTTCACAAAATGGCTACGACAGATGTCATAATTTTTGGCTGGAAAGGCATCATGGGAAATCACGTGGCTCTATAGTTACTTAAAATGTTATGCTAGATTTACTTAATTTTGATGCAATTGTTATAGTAGTTAGCATTACTTACGTTTTTTCATTTTATTTTTGGATACATTTAAGTTCACATGGTAACTTAAATTTTTGTGTTACACATACTAAATATGGTAAGTAGAGGTTGAAAAGTTATAAATACTAAGTTTTTTGTGTTTAATCCAATTACTTTCATAAGTTATGGTTGTTCAGCCAACGAATCGTTTTTTAGAGTGTATGTAGTTTTGCTCATCAAGAAATTATATCTTAATTTAAGAATTTTTAGATATTTTTTACTGAAAACAAAACAAAAACATTAAGTAAGAAAGTAAGTAAGTCTAGTTTTTAGACCAAAAATATCATATTTTAGACCAAAAATATCAAATTTAAGTGATTTTGTGCATAAAACAAGCAAAAAAAATCAAAAAAAATTTGCCCCATTGGGAGATTTTTTTTTTGCTTGTTTTATTCACAAAATCACTTAAATTTGATATTTTTGGTCTAAAAACTAGACTTATTTTCTTGTGTTGTTTTGCTCCTCAAGAAAAAGCATCTTAATTTAAGAATTTTTAGATATTTTTACTGAAAACAAGACAAAAATACTAAGAAAATCATTTTTTGCAGTGTATATACGTTTGTATAAACACAGTACACACAAGCATATATTATGCAAACACAAACTTTTATTTTGTATGTGCTTGTAGAAATGTATCATAAAATGGTACTCCACAAAATTCTAATTTTTTAGGAGCACTTCTCCTTTGTTATCTTTAGGTAAACACGAACCACAGTATCGAGTTTTATAACTAAACACAGGCAACATGAAACTTTTATTTTATTGCCGCTCTCCATTTTAATTTAAGAGAACAGCTGCATAGACATTGGGAATGAAAAATTCAGAGTGAACTAATCCTTAAAGTAACTTTGGCTTTATTCAGATTTTTGTATTTTATTTATCGATTATTAACACCATTCCAGGATCTATGGCTATACTTGTGGCAAGAACTGGCTAATCTAAACACAAGTTAATCCACACACATTGATCTATACTGATTTTTGTATATGTATGTATATGAGATAAAGTTAGACTGCAGAGCATGCACACATTATCACCTAGTGATCACATGTCTAAATGCAACAGTATGTCTGCTTAGAAGCAAAACAGAAGACACATGCTCTACTTATAATGTATCTTTAAGGCTGTCTATGGCTTAGTGGCATCATTCTCAAATTTGTCATAATATTACTACACGACGTAACATCTGCAAAAACCATCTCAAATATAGAAATAGTCACAAGGCCACTTGTTTATTTACACATAACTCCCTACCATGTTTACCTGGAACAGAATCAAACTTAAACAGGTTTGAATGAGAACATTGGAGAATTCACATTTATTTTTATGTTGGTGTGTAGTTTTACAGCATGGATTGGCATTTGGATAGTATGATAAAATCTCTTAACCCTAAACAGTACATATTAATAGTACAATATAAAAGTAAGACATTATAAATAAAGTACATATTCCGTTTTTAACACAAGTTTTGGTATGCTCATGCACACAAAAGTCTCTTTAGTTCATTTCTTTATCCTTTCTGTTTCCACTCCGTCTCTTTTAAATAGAGAGGAAATACAAACTCTGGTTGCTCTTTTCGTGTAACTCATCACTGCGTGGCAGGAACAATTATTGACCAGCAATAAGATCTCAGCGATCCATTCCATTGTCCTCTAGAGGTTTTCCTTGGAAACAAGCTGCTCGTAGACGTTGACAAAATTCCAGCTCCTCCTGCAGGAGAGATAATTCGTGCCAATGGACATTAAAGTCAACATGAAAAACAACATTTATCCATTGGGAAAGAACTTGATTGTGAAAAGGAAGCTTTGTAATAGTAGTACTCAAGAGACTGAATGTCAAGATTTTCGTTTTTAAACCTATTTGCTAGTATTATGCAACATTAACTGTCATTAAAGCAAATAGTTAATAGGCAAAGTAATGGGTTTTTGTAATCTAAATAAATTTTTATTTCAAACTTTATCAACTATAGTCATATGCCTGTTTATGACCAAGTTGAGGTCAGGCTAAAGGCTTAAAATGGGGCACTATCCAATGCCATAAAAAATAAAAATAGATAGGATATTAATATACCTCCGACTGTGGAACTCATATACACCTAGGATGGCTTGAGGGTATATGGGCTACTTTAGGTTAAACTATTCCTATTGCATTAATTATAGACATTAGACAATATTTTAAAATGCATAACCATAACCTGAAACAATGCCAAAACAGATGTTGACTAACATTAACTATGTGATGTGAGACAAATGTGAGACAAAGGAGAAAGTTGTTTCAGAGGTGGAGCAAATTATTACATCAATTATTTTTCTGGCTTATAATTCATTGCAACACTAAAATACATAGAAAGTAAAAGAATGAGAGAGGGACAAATGGCGCTTTCCCATTGCATATTACCCCATAGTTTGGGTCGGGTCAGCTTACATTTGGGGGCTTTTCCACTGGGTGCAGTACGTAGTACCCAATATTTTTTTTTAATAGTTAGTACCACCTTGGCTGGGGTTCCAAGCGATCTGAGCTGATACTAAAATGTGATGCGAAAACACTATAGATCAATGATTGGTCTGAGAAAATTGTCACTACCAGTGTCATCGCTATAATGTAAAAAATTAGCTTTACCTTCATGCTAGCTTGCGCTGTCTCGAGTAAACCTGTTGTTATCTGTGCTTTGCTGTAACACCCTTTTAGCGATGAAAAACACCCACAGGTTGAGAATCAGGAACACCATACCAGTTTTCCCAGACTTGCAGCTTGTGGCGGCACATTTGCATATATGCTTAAAAGCAACTTAAATGACGCCACGGGTGTTTGTACAGAAACTGCCTTGTGAGACAGAGATAGTCATAAACGTAATGTGTAAACATCTATTTGTGGTGGTCAATTTTAATTTTGTGGTGGACTGAGAAATAAATGAATGTATGGGAATGTACAAGGACGCTTTCACTTGTATGATGTCACAGCAGTAGGCAACGCAAATATAACGGCACGCCTATAATCCCTCCCACTCCGAAGTGATACTAAACTCAATGGAAAAGCTAACCAAGCCAAAGTGAGGTGAGCTGACCTGACCCAAACCAAACCGTGGGGTACTATGCAATGGAACAGCACCAAAAATGTAGCAGAAATAGAAAGCAATGGCTAAGAATTGAAAGATTTATTTACCAGGCTCTCCTCTCGTCCCTTTAGGTCCTGCACTCGCTGGTTAAGCAGCTCTTCCAAACCCAGTGATGGGTCTCTACAATCACTCACACCACGGGGACAGTCTTCAACCAAACTACACAAATACACATTGCAAAACATGTCTCATATTTAAACTTCAATATATTTACATTACACTAGTTTAGTTTTTATCACAAAACAACTTTACTAACCAGCAGAGGGTGCCGAGGACGTGTTCATGTACAGAGGAATGAGGTGATCGAAGAACTGCCACCAGCTGCTGCACCATTCCCATAGACAACACTGTATCTGATGAAAAAAGTAAACAGTAAGAGTAAATACAAAATCAATTTGATGGTATTACAGAATACATTCAGAATCAGACATCCCAACTCAACTTTATTTTCAGAGCACTTTCAACACCACAAGTGGACTGAAAGTGCTGTACAGAGAAGGATAAAAAGAAAATAAAACAAAACAAAATCAATGCACAACATATGGCATACACAGCTTACAAAGAATTTTTAAATGCTAATGCTAACGGCTTAGGGGCTGCAACAGAGAACCTGAAAACATTATTAATCTGCGGGTTAAATTTAAAATCAGAGTCAAAAATGACACCAAGATTTCTCACACTAGACCTTTTTTACCCAGAAAACATTCTTAGGCAGACAAAAACATAATCTACACATCCCGTATTACCTTATCTTATCCATGTTTATATAGAGAAAGTAATTCGCCAATCAACAGTTAACCTCAGTCAGACATTCATATAGGTACTGAATATTACTTTACTGAAGTAAGTTTATTCCCATATTTCAGTGGTAAGACACATTACAGACATCCGCAAACAAATGATAGTGAATCTTCTCAAAAATAGAACCTACAGGGAAAATATAAAAGGTCCCAAAATAGAGCCCTGAGGAACCCCACACAACATAGGGCCAACAGTAGTAGAATAGTCCAATCTATCAAGTAAGATCCATTTTAGGGCTAATGGCCGTTCACACTTAAACGATAACTATAACAATAAGTATATTACTACCCACATCACCAGACGATAATGTTCATTTGCTCGCGCAAATCATTTACCTTCAATGGCATTAACTAATACTGCATATTTCCTGTAATAAAAACTTTTGCAATTGTTTACATGCAACAAGAACAACATATTTACAAATTCAGTGACATTTACACAGCAGATATAGCCAGCAGATGTCCTCAACACTCTAAACAGTGAATCTAGTAGTTTGTGTAACCTATTATCTTCGTTTTGGCGTTGTCAATGTAGTAGAATAAAATGATCAATGTGATCAATTTCAAAGCAACTGCAATAGGTAATTTTATGTTATGAACCCAAGCAATGAGCTTCTCCATGGTTTCATCTGTCATTTTAATTGTGCGTGCACTTGAATTTCAAATAGATTTGATTGGCTGTCAATGGTTTATCATTCAACAGCTGGAAAAAAATCACTCAGAAAGTGATCCCAATGATATTGTTCGTTGTATCTTTATCATTTTAGTTGTGGTGTGAGCTCTGCTATTCTCTGCTTTTTTTATAGTTATCGTTATAATGTGAACGGCCCTTATGCCGTTAATACCAACCTGGTCTCCAAAACGAGCAATGAGAATATTATGATCAAATGCTGCAGTAAAATCTAACAGAAACAAGAGAACACAGCTTCCAGAATCTACGCCTCATAAGGCCAGTTCACACTGGTCAGACAACTACCAACTTCAACAGACACCAACAGACCCAACAGACACCAACAGACAACCACATTCTAAAGTCTCATTGACTTTGATCCAACAACTGCCAACAGGGGTTTCACACTGGTCAGACAGACTCCCATAGACGTGTCTGTTGGTGTCTGTCTGACCAGTGTGAAGTGGCCTATAGATGTTATTAGAAACATACCTTTGTGTTCTGGGTGACTGGTCAGAAGGTTGAGGAGAAGAAATGCTGATTTAGTTCTTAGTTTCTCGCTGTCTGACTGCATCCCTCTCATCAGCACTGAAAAGCCATCATGTTTCAGGAAATCCTGCAGACCTGCTTCCTGTTCCCGTACTAAACCTGGGAAAGAAAAGAGATGCATCAATTGCATTGCATTGTGGGATACAGTACTGTGCACAGTACACATACTACACAGCAGTGCGTATGAAATAGTAGCATGCAAGTACATTATTCTGAACAGGGCTTTTATTTTCTCATACAGAGCTGTTTCTGGCTATAATTCAGCAATTGCCATTATATTCCACTTCACAACACACACCACTAAATCCTGAATCTTTCACATACACACACATAGACTTACAAGACACAGCGTAGAGTGCTTTAACTCGAACTGTGCTGTTTGTGTCGTGATCTGTAAGTTGTAGTAGTGACAACAGTGCCCCCTGGTTGAGAAGGTAGCACTGCACCTCAGGCATATTCTGGGCACAGCTGGCGATGAGCTGAGCGGCTCTCCATCGAATCCCCGCTTCCGAGTGACAGAGACATTGTGCCATACACAAATCCAGACCACCCAACTTCATCAGATCTGCCAAACACACACAAACAGTTAAATAAATGATGCTTGAGTCAACCAGTGAGTTACATTCATACGTAAATGCTTTGACAGCACACAAACCTCTTGCGTTGTCCAGGTTCTCACAGAGCTCAGACAGCACCTCCAGTGCTTCCTCTCTTTCGTCTTCCTCCTCCACATCTTTTTCACTCCCTCTCTCTTTGCATTCATCTCTTCCCAACACTTCCAAACAGCGTTTCATCTGTTCAACCTCATCCATCTGACCCTTACACACGTCGGCGAGGGCTCCTCTCAAAAACTCCATTCTCTAGTGAGGCAGAGAGAGTTCTGGTCAATCAAATACACATTTTAACAACTTGTTCCAGATGATCGAGTATGATGGTAAAATTTATCGTAAAGGAACAGTTCAAACAGTAAAATACTCATTGTGTCATCGTTATGCTCACTGTCAACTTTTTAATTTTTCCTTTAAAGATCACACAAAGTCTTTTATTGGGATCTGCTTACCTCCTGTGTCATGGGCTCTATAGGAGCCGGACCATCAGAAGCCAAACCGGCCTCCACAGCCATCTGAAGCACACCCTGCAAATTACGGGGCTGACGCCTGTTACCCCTGCCTTCTGCCATCTGAGGAAAAAGAGGGACATCATATCAATCATTATTATTATTTATATATTTTAATGTCATATGAAATAACATAATAATCATATGTTATAATGAAGAATATTGTTAATTCATCAATGAAACATGACCCTAATATAAAACTTAGACAACAAAGTAAAACGGTACAAAACAAAAATGTGAAAAAACCCACAAAACTGAATATGACAGTATTATATTTAACCCCCTTCAGTAAAATATGGGTCTAAAATCTTGGAGCATCACAGTGTCAATTCATTCATTCATTCACTCTTTGACCTGATATTAATCAAAGACGTCAAAGTTATTTTTTCACAAAATGTTCTTTGTATTATGTAAGATTTTACGTAAAAAACAAAAATCACAGAAATGACTTTAGCTGGGTTTTCACAGACTGGGTCACATTTGTCTCTAGTTAACCTACATCTTAGTATATTGTCAACTGTAAACTTATATTAATTATGGTGATGTGTACGTCAATACAATTTTTATTTATTAGCATAATTTTGTTTAGTTAACTTACAACATTGAAAAAAAGCATTATAGAAAAAACAAGTAACACAGTCAAAAAGTGACCAACTGTCACTGCTAGAAATGTTATTAGACAAATAAGGCTGTAAAGAGATTCAATTTAAATGTAAACAAATTCTAGTTCGGTCCAGTTAAAAAATGAAACCATGAGTACAACAAACTCATCCTACCTTGTAATAATGATGTATGTCTTGGGTATCTAGCAGCAATGTTGATGTGTATGAACGCCGCTCCGTTATTATAAACACACGAGCTCGAAACCAGAAACTTCCAGATCCTTCAGCAGCACAGCGCGTGCAGAAAATCGTCGCGATGTGATGACGTAATATGTCAATTTTACCATAGAACTTTTGAATCATCCTTTGACTTTGCTAAATTTTTCATTCACAAGTGTAGAATTCTTAAAACTCCTCCATCCTTTCCTCACTTCATCAGAGAACTCGAAATGCTTGCAAACTCTCTTCATACCCTTTCAAATGAAAAATCTAATGTTATTGCCAATTTTTTCAAAGATCTTTGTACCCAATAATTATTTGTAACCCCTTGTATTGTTAACATTGTTTAAAAGTATTAATTATTTATTTTTACCATTATTTATTTTCCCTTTTTTTAATTCCGTTCTTTTTTTCATTATTTATATTATTTAATAGATTTTCTTATATTTTCATATTTGAACTGTAACTGGTTATGGTGCAATGTGTCTGCCTTTGAGAATTGTAGTTTTTTTTTCTTATTGCAGGCCTGTTTTGTATGTACATCTGACATTCCAATAAAAAAAAATAAAAAAAAATTTTTTTGAATCATCCTTCAAATCATCCTAGATTCTTTAAAACACACATTCAAAAAATATTTGTAGAAAAATTATAGGATCCTTTTTAAAAGCCCTAGCTAACGTGATTTTTTAAAATATTTTTTTATCTAATTTATTAATTTATTAATTATTATATAGTTTTAATTTACTTTAATTTAATTATTCTTTTTATTTATCTCTGGTGGATCTGATGTGTTGAGGCTTTCAATATCATTCTCTTGTTGAATATTAACTAGTTAAGTGTTTTTATGTAATTAAAATGTTGAATAAAAATGTACCATTCTTGTACATAATTTATTATAATATTTTCTTCTTTCTTTCATTATTTATTTATTTACTTATTTATTTTTCTAAGCCCGTTTAATTTGTGGAGTAAAGTGAATGCCATTTGGTTGTAATATGCTTGTTTTTCTAAAAAACTTGCTTTTTATACTGTATGTAAATTTGTTTTTATGAGAATTAGATTACTTTTGCTTTGCCAAGTTGCCTTGGCTACAAATAAATAAATAATTCAACATAAACTAAATTAAATGTATGCCAGTAGAGGTCTGATAATTACTATATTGCTTAAGACATATGGTCATAATTATAATAATAACTTTACATTTCCTACAACTCTTAATAATTTTGGGATAATTTATCCAGGACAGGAGAGGAGACTACTGTATTTTTTTACAGTCTATGCTACTGCACCAATTTGATGACTTTTATTTTTCATTAATACGCTATTTTAAAATAATGGTCTGTGCCCTCTGGCATGGTTACTGTATATTTTCTGTATAGTTCTGTATTATTTTAGTTAATAAAAATGAAACTTCAAATAATTGAAATTTTTACCTCGTCCAACGTTGATGACGTTCTTCTATTTCTCCGCGCCTGCGCGTTTCCTCTTGTCAAACTCCGCAAAATGGCTGCGCTCGTGGGCATCCGCGCGTGCCTGTCCGGTAAGTTATAAAAAGCGTTTATCTGTCATCGTGCATTTTACTTATGCTTTGTGCATGCCACAATTGATTTGCGTGGGTAATCAATCATATATGCGTGAATATATGGATAAAATTATATAATTGTCTGTTATTGCGGACGGAGGATGAGATGCTCGTGTGTCGCTTAAGCAAGGTCAAGTTCCCCAGTACAGTAACATATAGGATCTATAAAATGTGTCTACATAAATGAATTGAGGAGTTGTACTGTGTCAACATGCATTTAGAAGATATGATCTATAAGCTCGTTTTGTAGGTGTTTAGATCTGAACATCAAGAGTTGTTCTGTGTTATTTTAAGTAATGTATAGATAAGTTATGTACGTTACTAAAGATATATTGCTACTAGGGCTGTCAATAGATTAAAATATTTAATCGCAGTTAATCGCATGATTTCATGAGTTAACTCGCGATTAATCGCAAATTAATCGCACATTTTTATCTGTTCTAAATTTACCTAAATGTAACACTTTTTAAGTTTGTAATGCTCTAATCAGCATGGATTTGGATAATATATATGCTATATGCAAATGTATGTCTACAACAGCCTGTTTACATTTTCAACAGAACCATCAGCCATAGTTTTATAAATGTTTTTGCCTTTAGAAGATCTTGTTCTTTCTCCATTTCTGTTTGCTGCTGCATCATTTGTGACCTGTGCTGGCAAATTGAGTTGGGATGAGCAAATTTTCAAAAATGTGTCATTTATATTTTAACATTCTCTATTAAAAAACTTCAAAACAATTGGAACAATTGTTGGAATCTGACAAAGCATGACAGAACTTTACCTGTTAATGCAGAGCAAAAACAATATCAATATACATATATGTTTTTCTTTTATTGTTTAATTTTGACATTGAGACAGACCACTTTAAGACTGTAGGATAATGCAAGGGTTTAATATAAATGACACAACAGATACTTTTCCTTAACAGTTAACCAAACATTCACTTCAGATATAACAGATTATAGGTCATACCTGCGTGAATTCTTGTCAAAACAGATATTTTTAAACCTGTAATTTTGTGTTAGATATCTATATATATCAGGGTCACGCACTCGCGCATTTGTGTTCATGCGCTTCAGACGTCTGTGTCAGACATCGCTTTTGAGCCTTGTCACTCTTAATAACTCTTTTAACATCAATCAGATCCCGAACTTTATCTCTCTTAATAATTATTTTAACATCAAGAAAGTCCTGCGGTCTATTTTCTATAATTTCTGAATGCTTTTTAAAACGAAACTAAAAAGTGAAAGAAGACGCATCTTTGCTTTATATGGATTTGGGACGGTACACCTCACAGAAAACGTGCAGATAAAGAAAACTGCACGTGCAGAAAACGTGCATTTTAGATGTTTAAATACCATTTAGAGCATTGGATTCGCTAGACGAGAGCTTAATGTTCTTATTTTTATGAAAAGCTCCGACTCATCCAGACAGCGCCAGTCACTTGCTGCGTCTCAATTCATCCAGCTGTGGGTCAAACAGAAATTGCGTGTTGCGTTAATCGCGCGTTAATAAAATTAGTGCCGTTAAAATGAATTTGCGTTAACGCGTTATTAACGCGTTTATTTTGACAGCCCTAATTGCTACATAACCACAAGCCAATATCGTGCTGTTTTCATGTTATATGAATGAATGGTTTTCTTTTGTTTTGCAGCTCTGCAGTTGACCTCTCCCAGTTTACTGCACAGTTCCTATAAATTGGTCAGTGTTTTATCCCAAAACTTTATCAACGTTGATGTTGTTGATAAAATACATTTTAATAAAGTGTACATATAGTATGACAGTAAAGTTTATATCCTGTTAAAAAAAAATTCTTTTCTTAGTGTGCAGTTCCTCTTAATCGGAGGAATTTCGCTGCGGAGGCGAAGAAAGTTTTCTCTCGAGATAAACCTCATGTGAACATCGGTACCATTGGTCATGTAGACCACGGCAAGACCACGCTTACGGCCGCCATCACCAAAGGTATTTCAAAATCATTTCAATCTCCTCCTTATCCAAATCTTTCATGGTCAGTTGTGCAGGTATCTCATTCATAATCATGAACCTATGCAAAGCTCCTCCCACAATATTCAATAGACCCCACCCTCTTGTTTACGCACCATGTTGTATATATCTTCATGTATATGTATACCAACAGCAGTGCGTTTAATGTCATTTGTGTGTGTTAGTTCTTGCTGAGGCAGGCGGTGCACGCTATAAGAAATACGAGGATATTGACAACGCTCCCGAAGAGAAAGCAAGAGGAATTACTATTAACGCCTCGCACGTTGAATACACCACTGCTAACAGGCACTACGCACACACAGACTGCCCTGGACATGCCGATTATGTCAAGGTAATGCACATGAATAGCTTTTGCATGATATACATACAATAATTTACTATATGAAGCAACAGACTTTGAGACCCTATCTCTCTTTCTCTCTGTGTCTGTCTGCAGAACATGATCACAGGAACAGCTCAGCTGGACGGCTGCATCCTGGTGGTGGCCGCGACAGACGGTCAGATGCCTCAGACCCGTGAGCACCTCCTGCTGGCGCGGCAGATCGGTGTGGAGAACGTGGTGGTGTTCGTGAACAAAGCCGATGCCGTCGAGGACAAGGAGATGCTTGACCTGGTTGAGCTGGAGATCAGAGAGCTGCTGACCGAGTTCGGATACGACGGGGAAAACACACCGGTCGTGATCGGATCAGCGCTCTGTGCTCTGGAGGTAAGAGCCAAATCCCAATTCATTGCATTGGTTTGAATAATGTACAGTACAGACCGTGTTCTGATCGTATGTGTGTTTCGATTTAGAATAGAAATCCGGAGCTGGGTATTGACGCTGTGATGAAGCTTTTGGAGGTGGTGGATACGTATATTCCTTTACCAAAGAGAGAACTGGAGAAACCATTCCTACTGCCCATAGAGGGAGTCTATTCAATCCCAGGTAGGGGCTTTGCTTGTGTTTCTGGTGTTTTATGGGTTAGGATGGTCGATTAGTCATCAAATTGTCTAATGGGTTAGTAGTGACAATCATCTTTATTTTCTAAAATATATAAAAATCAGAATCTTGTTTTTATTATTATAAATATTTATATACATGTAATATTCACTATTTGTTATTCATGTGCCTGCAGGTCGTGGGACCGTGGTCACAGGCACACTTGAGCGAGGTGTGATCAAAAAAGGAGATGAGTGTGAATTTGTTGGACACAGTCGTTCCTTCAAGTCCGTTGTCACTGGTGAGAAAACTAGAGTTTGCCCACAATGCATTGCAAGAAACGTGGTCAATCACAAAAGTATAAAAATGTAAATGCGTCCCCGAATCATCTCTTTCTAACCCAGGTATTGAGATGTTTCATCAGTCGCTGGACCGGGCGGAGGCGGGTGATAATCTGGGTGCTTTGGTTCGTGGATTGAAGCGAGAGGATGTTAGAAGAGGTATGGTGATGAGCAAACCTGCATCCATCCAGCCACACCAGAAGGTCAAAGCTCAGGTAAGTCTTATAATTACCTTTAACCCCTTAAACTCTGCGGACCCCCTCAAAACTGCATTATCATTGTGTGTGTGTGTGTGTGTGTGTTGTGGAGCACAACATTTTCTGTAAAATATGAAAATTGTATCAATCTGCTCCAAAGTATGTGGAAGATGACTTTTAAATTCAAGCATGCCCAATTTTGCAACTTGTTTAATTTGTCCCACATTGTCCTGTTTCAGTAACCATTTTAACTTTGTGTTTGTTCAGGTTTATGTTCTGAGTAAAGAGGAAGGTGGTCGGCACAAACCCTTTGTCACAAATTTCATGCCCGTCATGTTCTCTCTCACATGGGACATGGCCTGTCGAGTGGAGCTTCCTGGGGGCAAGGTACGTTTTCTTTGCTTTTGGGCCTGCACCATTTCTGGAAGATTTTATTTACTTTTTTATTTGTATGCATTTGGCAGACGCTTTTATTAAAAGTGACTTAAAGTTGCTGTACAAGCTATAATTATTTTTTATTATCAGTATGTTTGCTCGCTGGGTTTGAACTCATGACCTTTTGTGCTGTTAAAGGATTACTCCATTTTCTTTAAAAAAATCCAGATATTTACTGGCCACCATGTCATCCAAAATGTTGATGTCTTTCTTTGTTCAATCGAGAAGAAATTATGTTTTTTGAGGAAAAATTTCAGGATTTTTCTCATTTTAATGGACTTTAATGGGCCCCAATACTTAAAGGTGTAGCGGAGGATTTTCTCGAATTTTATAAATGAACCGCCATATCCACTTTTTTAAAAAATGCAATTGCGCAACACTCCTGATTGACAACTAGGAGGGCCAATAGTCTTGATGATCCACCCGGAAAAAGAAAGTCCTCCGCAATACCTTTAACAGTTTTAATGCAGTTTAAAAATTGCAGTTTCAAAGGACTCTAAACGATCTCAAACGAAGCATAAGGATCTTATCTAGCGAAACGATTGTCATTTTTGGCAAGAAAAATATGCACTTTTAAACCACAACTTCGCTTCCTCCTCCGGTCCTGTGACGCCCCAGCGCGACCTCACCCAATACGCCAAGAGGTCATAGATGACGTATCGAAACTACGCCACAGTGTTTACAAGTGTGGAGAAAGAGGACCGTTCCGACGTTGTTGTATGTCAACTGATACTAATTAATGTCTTTGTGTCAGTTTATTGTTTAAAATGGTCCGCAAATGTGCATTTCATATATGTAACACGTGACCTTTTCACGTCATTACGCAATTACGTTAGGTCGTGCTGGCGCGTCACACAGCCAGAGGAAGTAGAGAAGTTGTGGTTTAAAAGTGCATATTTTTTATTTTTCTTGTCAAAAATGATAATCGTTTCGCTAGATAAGACCCTTATGCCTCTTTTGGGATTGTTTAGAGTCCTTTGAAACTGCAATTTTAAACTTTTTTTAAAAGTGTTGGGCTCTATTAAAGTCCATTAAAATGAGAAAAATCCTGGAATGTTTTCCTCAAAAAACATAATTTCTTCTCGACTGAACAAAGAAAGACATCAACATTTTGGATGACATGGTGGTGAGTAAATTATCTAATCTAATCTTAATGGGTATTGTCTTTATCTGTATTTTTTAGGAGATGGTAATGCCGGGAGAGGACACATCTTTAACCCTGACCCTCAGACAGCCCATGGTTCTCGATAAAGGACAAAGGTTCACGCTTCGGGATGGTAACAAAACCATCGGCACAGGTCTTGTAACGGAGATCCTCAGCCTTTTGGAGGAGGACAAACACAACTGGGGTTGAACAAAGATGAGGAGGTTGTAAAGGGATGGGAAACATCTACTGGACTAAACTTCTAGAATTGTTGCATTTTGGCTCTGTGTATTAAGGGGAAAAAAACATCAATTTGCTAATGGGGTGTATCTGCCCTGATTGCTAATGTTGTTGCAAGCACTTAAAATGCTGTATGTGTCCATCGACTTTCTAAAAATGCTTTTCTGACAGTACACAAAAAGTCAGCTGCGAAATTATAATTCAATATGTTTGAATGATTCTTGCCCATGTAAATATTAAATTGTTGAACCAAGCTTGACTTCCTGTCTTACGCAGATTATTCACACATTTGCAAAAGTCTCAGACTGTAACTGGCTTTTCATTATGTCCTTTTATTTACAGACACACATTTGATTCTTTGCTGTCTGGTTTCCAGTCATGATATCTGTCTATAAAATTATAGAAATGTGGCTGATGTAATAAAATGTATTTAATAGATTTGGTGTTTGTCATTGCCACTTGAGATGTTGAATTAAAGGGGACATTTCACAAGACTTTTTTAAGATCTCAAAATAATTCTTTGGTGTCCCCAGAGTACATATGTGAATTTTTAGCTCAAATTATCATATGATAATTTATTATAGCAAGTTAAAATTGTCATTTTGTAGGTGTGAGCAAAAATGTGCTGTTTTGTGTGCGTCCTTTAACATGCAAATGAGCTGCTCTCTGCACTAAATGGCAGCGCTGTGGTTGTATAGTGCAGATTAAGAGGTGGTATTATCCCCTTCTGACATCACAAGGGGAGCCAAATTTCAATGACCTATGGTTTACCAAAACTAAGTTACTGGGTTGATCTTTTTCACATTTTCTAGGTTGATAAAAACACTGCGGACCAAATTATAGCACTTAAACATGGAAAAAGTCAGATTTTCATGGTATGTCCCCTTTTAAATGCATGATTATGTAATCAGTTAATGTTTCTTTTTTTTGTTTCACTTTCACTTTGCTTTCTTTCAGATTGGTTAAATATTCCTGTGGCGTGACATGACATTGTCAAGTAAAAATAATCTATGTATTATAATAATGACTTTGAATCTCCACGTATAAAAATTAACCAAGACTAAGTGAAACAAAGTTTTGGATGAAGTAAATCACATAAGAAGTCAGTTTGTTGAAATTTGCATTGACGCTAAAAACAATTATGCTGAATGTTTTATTGTAATTATTTGCAGTGTGACACATTTTTAATATGACTTAAAAATATAGTTGTGTATAAAATATATCATCTTTGGCTACACAGCTGCCAGTCACAACCCTTAAAGGGATAGGCACCAAAAAAGACTGTTGTCGTCATTTACTCACCCATATGTTGTTCCAAACTTTCTTTGTTTTGCTGAATACAAAGTAAGATATTTTAAAAAATATTTATAAGCAAGCAGATGTAGGCCACCATTGACTTCCATAGTAGGAAAAAATAATACCATGGAAATGAATGGTGCCCCAGATCTGTTTGGTTATTAAAATTTTTCTAAATATCTTCATTTGTGTTTTGCAGAACAAAGAACATGTGTACAAGTTTGGAATAACATAAGGGTGAGTAAATGATGACAAAAATGTACATTATTTTGGTGCCTATCCCTTTAAAACTACACTGCAAGAAATGAATGTCAGTATATTAGTATTTTAGTAGAAATACTAAATATTCTTTAATCGATATGCATGTTTAAGATTGGCAAAATGACCCAAAATATTAAGTCTTGTTTCCTGAAAAAAAAGAAAAGAAAATCAAGTGAATTTATGCCTAAAACAACTAAAAGTATCTTCCAGAGGGGTAAGAAAAATAAAATTTAAGTTTATTGAAGTTGAATTTATTGGTAACACTTTACAATACGGTTATATTTGCTAACATTGTCTTATAGCTAACATGAACTAACAATGATCAATATAGTTTTTTAGGATTCACTGTAAGAAAAAATTGTCAAAATATGTACCCCAGCTGTAATTGGGACTGTACCCTTTCAAAAATAGTACCTTAAAGGTGCATACTGGTTCAAAATGTATCTGTAATTATGTTTAAGGACCTTTCTAAAAGGTACAGTGACAGCTGTGTGTACTAACATTTGTTAGTATTTGTTAATGCAAATACAGTTATGCATACATGTTAGTTCATGGTGCATGTTAACAGTTACACCTTTTAATTTTATTAATGTATTATTAATGCTAAAATTAACCTGAACTAAGATTAATAAATGCTGTAGACGTATTTTTAATTTACATGTTAGCAAATGTTAGCCAATCTTATTGTAAATTGTTACGTTTTTTTTCTTATCTCACTGGCAGATATTTTTACCTGTTTTAAGCCTTAATATCTTAGGTCATTTTGCAAGTAAACGTATCTCGGTTGAAGAATTTTTAGGTACTTGTACTGAAAAACAAGACAACCCTTTTATCAACATTTTAAAACAGTAAACATTTTTCACCAATCATATTGCACAAATTTGAGAAAAAAATCCATAATGGTGGCAGAATTTTCATAGCGTATGGCAGGATAGTAACAAGTGGGTTATGATATAATTATTTATACCTGACTGGTTTTCCCCACCCACATGGTGTTAGTTATCAACAGAAACCTGCTTCAGGTTCAGTGAGATTAATCTAACACATTCTTGATGGTGTGGGATTAAAATATTTCTCTAAAGTTCACATATGAATAAGGCACAATATGACTTAGAGTCTCTCTCTGGGGCTAACACTTAATCTCAATCTCTCTCTTTCACTCTCTCAAATAATCAGATATAAAATACTGTGTCCATATTTCATTTCAGTATCGTTTATTTTCATCAGTACATCTCTTACTGGAAAGGGATTCCATTCATCTGTTCATATGAATCTGAAACACGCATATACACACAAATAAATAACACGTAAAAATACACATCATTTTTAACACACAATCATACTCACCGTCTGTGTTGTCATACTGACAGGTTGGATCCGCCATCATTTCATATGATTCTGGAGAAAATGAACAACATTTTATTTTACTGCTAACATAGTAGTTCTAAAGTGCTCCTGTAAAGTCTTGTAAAGGACAGTTAAAGGACAAATTTAAACCATAGAGACTGTTTAGACCTGGTTTTATGATGTGATCCGACTGACCAAAACGCAAGTGCCAACGCTAAATACAGGGGGTGTAAAACGTTTTAAGCTCGACCACATTCAAAGGTAGTCAAATACGCATTCGACCGGATTGCTTTTGTGTTGTAGATCGAGCAGCCACAAAAAAAACACCTACTCTCTGTATATCTATTAAATGTTATGTACCAAACACAATGTTTTTACATCTGACCTGACTTCTAGCGTGAACCCACAGCATTCAGTGCTGTCTTTAGGCTTTCATTGATATAACTAAAGTGGCTGCTCTCCGCCTCTTATAAGGCAAAAATGTGTTATATCTATTTTTTATTTGTTTATTACTTAAATATTAAATATTTACTTATTTATCATTTATAATTTATTTACTTATTTATAAAATATTTTTAAATACATTTTGTAGAAACAAATTGCCTTGATGTATAAATTTGTCCTATATAAATAAATAAATATTAATTTTTTTATTAAAAATATATTTAGTTTTAACCTTCTTATATTAACATACAGTACTGTGCAAAAGTCTTAGGCCACCATGCCAGAATTATATTTGTTGTTTTGCAATGTTATAGTGATCCTATTTAATTGTTTCTTAGTCTCTTTAATAGAATACATCCAGAAAATTCAGGAAATGTGTTTAGTATTAAAAACTGTATAAAAATGTAAACAGGAAACTGCAGGATCTCTTAAACCTAAATAAAATTAAATCCTAATTTCTAATTTTAAAGAAATTAGTTTTTTTACTTCATTCTGCTCAAAAACGTTCAAGATGTGTTTAGTGCCAAGGTTACATTAAACACCGACCATACCTAAAGAAGAAATTGAAAATTTATTTTTTTATTTTTTGTGCATATTTCCTATATTTTCTGTCTGTATTTTAATAAAATAGACTGAAAAATAAACATGGATGAACATTAAAACTTCTAAAACAACAAGACTTTTGCACAGTACTGTATACACTGCAAAATTTTTCGTTGTGAATTCACAGTAAATAAATGGATAAATTTTGCATGACTTTCACAGCAAGGATTACAGAAATATACTGTGAAAATACTCACAGCAATTTACTGTGATGTTATATATGTGATATTACAATGCATTGATGTAAAAGCACAACTGTATACTTTAAGGGCTCAGTCACACCAAAAGCGTTTATGGCAGTTGCAGGCGCCTTTTTTGAATGATATTCTATGGGCAGAGCGCCTTGCGGTTTTCTGCCGCCTGCCGCGCACGCGTTTTTGAAGGAGCGCTGAGAGCGGAGAAGCGCCTGACGTCATTCGTGTCTTCCATTGTCCAATCGAATGAGGGGAGAGGCGGGCCTTACGTTGTCGTGAGGGAAGTTTACAGTTGCTTTGAAGAACCGGACTCCACTCGCTCACTCTCTCCTGCGTGTTTGTGCACCCTCAAACAAGGTCAGAGCAAGCGTCCTCTTTTTAAAGTTTCTGCTAATATGACAGTTAACAGCAAAAGAGCGCTCACGCTTCAATATTTGATTGACAAGACAGCTGACTCGGTGGTTGCTTAGCAATATGAAAAGCCGCGCCGCACTGCTCTTTTTTAAAAAAGGCAGTGCGTCGCGCCTTGCGTTTGCAAGCGTTTAAAGCGCTTTTGGTGTGACTGCGCCCTAACTTCACAGCTTCAATGGCAAAGCAATTACTGTGATATTACAATACATTACTGGGGAATTACAATCTTTTGCTGTTCATCATTACAACAAGGCCATGTACTATTACAGTGTGTACTGTGAAAGTATATGTTGACAATAATTTACTGTGAAAAGAAACGTTTGATTAGTAAATTAATTAGGTGATGATTTTTTACCATTATGTACCAACCACCACAGAATTACAATATTAACTTTACGTTAATGTTCATAACAAATGTGGTGTATTAACACGAAGTTAACACAAACAGGGAAAAAACTAGCAAGCAAAGAGTCAAGGGTCAAGAGTCCAACTAAAACAACCACTAATCACAAAAATGGTGACTTAAAATGAAACAAAACATCAACATCTAAGCTTAATAAGTGAAGTGTTTTCTACAGCAATATATTTACTGAACATTCATGTTTTATAAAATAATAAAATGCAATGTTTCTCTATCATTTACATAACAATCAAACAATTCAATATAATAAACAGTTGTTGTTTTAAACATTGTGTGAACATTAAAACATGACATTGTCATAACGTTTAAAAATGGTAAAATGTAACATTCCTTTAACGTTCAGACAACACAAAAATGTTCTTAGAACGTCAAGAAAACTGGACACTTTTTACGTTGGCAAAACATTTTTGGCAACCTTGGGAACTTTCAGGGAACGTTCTTAGAACTTTTTTCTATTAGCTGGGTTCATCTACATCAACGTGCCATATTTTTTAAAATAAATTTATATTTTTCTGAATCCATATTTATTTTAATAAGTCAGACTACGTCCATGTTTTTATACAGTCTATGGTTCAAAACAGTTCGGTTATGTCATGTGACTTCCCAGGGCATATTTCAATACAATATTTCACTGTAATAATACAGTTTAATGCTGTGAAATCCTTAATTTTTTACTGTGTCGCTGTGATATTACAGACCTTTTTGTGATATAACAGCAGGTTTTAGATTGCAAGATTTTACTGTAAAATAAGAGTTAAATGCTGTAAAATCCAAGGATACTATAGTTTTCACAGGTATTCATTGGGATATTACAGGGAAACTTAATTACAACAAGTTATTGTAAAATAACACTGTTAATGATTGTAAAATGCAGGGCTGCGTTCCCCGAAACCTTCTTAGCTCTACGTCGTTCTTAAGTTGTACCTTAAGCTGTACCTTATCGTTAATACGTGTTTCCCGA
This sequence comes from Misgurnus anguillicaudatus, assembly GCF_027580225.2. Classification (NCBI taxonomy): domain Eukaryota; kingdom Metazoa; phylum Chordata; class Actinopteri; order Cypriniformes; family Cobitidae; genus Misgurnus; species Misgurnus anguillicaudatus. The sequence continues at coordinate 9,525,500 of NW_027395279.1, forward strand.
AACGTTCTTAGTTACGTATACCTTCTGTAAGTCGTTCGTTCGGAAGGTTGGTCTGAAGCACTCTTAGCTATACCTTATCCCACTTGACTCCGCTAGGGGCTATCACTGTGATAAAAGCTTGTGTAGATTGCAGTCTATATAACTAAATATCTGTAAAAAAAAGTTGAAGTACACTCCGTGTTAAATTAGGCATTTTTTTATTTAAAGATTAAAATATTCACATAATTAGACATTATTACACTGATGGTTGTTAGATTTTTTATATTTTTTCCAAAGGAACATCAGCTTCGAACTATTACAGGCTTAAGAAACTATTTAAAAAGAGTTTGGGTGGAGGAGTTGGTGAAACTATGGCAGGGCGAATCTATTTTAGCTGCAATAAAACAAATCAAGTAAAATCGCTGACCACGGGAGCACATTCATCACGAAATCATAATTGTTGATTTTCCTAAATATTATTATTGATGTTAAGTCGACTTTGCATCGAATTTTTTTAATGTTTTCTAACTTTGAGGCAACTGCATGCCATATTCTTTATAAACACTCAAAAGAAAATGCTCCACTTGATTATTGCTTGTATATAAGGTCAACAAATTTTTCACATTAAAACTAATCAAAGCTAAAACCTAAAACAATCATATACAACAATTATATATCATATAATATATATTTTATGTTATATTTAAGGTAAACAGACAGGCGCGGCTCCAGAAACGCGTCCATTAAGCGTTATCCGCATTTTAAACGCGCTGCTTGCGCAGTGTCCAAGCACATAAACGCGTGAACTAATGAACAACAATTTGTTTTTTTTATATTTTTAGTGTAATGCCAAGCCAGGTGACTTGCACGACCCACCTTATTCCCCTGTGCAACGCATTTATTAACCCCTAATATAAATTATCCTTTAAAGTGAAGGAATAATGGATGCATTGGAGCAGTTTATGCATTATACTTTTGGACATAAAGTTGCGAGTTTTGCATGGGTTTGATATAAAATAAAATATACAAGGTTTATATTAAATTTGAAATATTTTTACCAGATATTCCTAATAAATGTAACTTTTTCTATTTCTGAAATGTTTCTTTAATAAATAACACCGCTCTCTCATAACGCAGCGAAGTACCTATTACATAAAGTGAACAATTGATTGTCGAGCAATCGATATCAACCTATTCAGCACCATCGCCATGGACAGCACCTGGTAACGTCGTACGTAAGAAAGTATACCTTAAGAAACCCGCTAAGGTACAGTTCGGGAAACACGCCTAGAAAAGGTAAACCTGTAGTTAAGGTTTAACTTAAGAGTCTTCGTAGCGCGCTAAGGGAGAACGTTATCGGGAAACGCAGCCCTGGTAATTTCTAACAGTGTATTTTATAATGTATTTAAGGGCAACAAATATATTTCTAATTTTACAACCTGTATAAAAAATATATTTTTCCTGGCAAAAAATTGTATAAGTATACAATGTTTAAGTATATATTTTTGTAGTTAAAAATATATTTAATTTTAACCTTTTCACACCTGTGGGCGGTTTCCCGGACAGGGTTTAGGTTATTCCAGGACTAGGCATTATTTATATTAGGTAATTTAAGAAGTTTTTACAAACATACCTTACAAAAAACACTGCAGGTGTGCATCTTAAGACAAAACAATGTCACCCTTAAAATTAAACAGGACAAGGTGTCTTTAAATTAAAGCAGCTTAAACATGCATTTTTAGTCTGGGACTAGAATAAGCCCTGTCTGGGAAACCGCCCGTTATGTTTAAAGGTTTGTAACATACAAAGTTTTTCTTCCAATTCAACGTGAATATAAATGCCCTAAATATTTTTATTTTTAAAAAATATTTCAAAATATAGCCAAAAAATATATTGGCTCAAAGTAAATTTTTTAAACATATAAAAAAATTCAGTACATATATTTTTGCTCATTTTTGTATATTTTTACATATTTTTAAAATTGTATTTTTTTGCCATAGAGGCCGCGGTACTCTGACATATTATTAGTGCGTGTCAATTCAAACCCATCATTTCTCTCGCTTGTATTTTAACGACTTGCCCACAGACCATCCACTCATCGTAATCAGGACAGAAGGGGTCGAAAGTGGACAAAAGAGACGGATTAAACACCAGGTGTTAACAGACATGTGTCTCTCTTGTCCACGTGTAATCCGATAAATTAAAACACATCTTAATACCAGGTGTAAACAGGGACTTTGAGTCAACATATAAAATCATGACAATACATTTTTCATTTACATGTGACTGAATAATATTGATAGCACATATAAACACACTGACCTGTGTCTGTATGAGTGAGATTCTGCTGTCCGTCATCATCAGGATTGATATAGTCTATGCCAGGAGAAATATTTAAAGGAAATAAATAAACATAACATCTGAGTTTATTATACATATTCACATTAGTGTGTGTCTCTTTAAGGGGGCATGTGTTACCCTCTTCTTGTTCAGTTGGGTGCCGCTGTGAACATTTGCGGGGTTCAGCGTACAAGCTCGCCATGTTCTCATAAGACTCTCCGTCTTTATAGAAGAAAAGAAAATTTTATTTCTTTTGCAATGCCTTACAGTTTGTCATAATACAGTGTGTACGATTGTGATTGTATAAAAATATGTGTCTATCCTTACCAGTATCTGTTAGATTTTGAGGCAATTGTAAGGTATCTTGATGCGTCTCCACTCCCTCTTTTATTTCATCGGGGGTGATGTAATCTAAAACCAATAACCGTTAAAGACAATAAAACAATAACTAAGCCTTATAAATATGCACAGGACTGTACCTTGGTCTGCAGAAACATAATATGTGACTTTATCTTGATTGGTGTATATGGCCGCCTCTACGTTCTCATAAGACTGTGTGTCATCTATTAAAAAATAAAATAAATAAATAAAATAATGACATGCACATTTTCATTTGAGTTATATAATACATCTGAATTAAATAGCAGTATTTTACCTTTCTTGTTAATATTTATGTTCTGCAAACCATCTGTTGAATGCCTGTGATAGCAACACACCCAAACACCACATACATGCAAACAAATACTCAATGTTAAACACAATTTTGTCTGTGTTTTAGAAAATATATAGATTAATGAGTATAAAAAAATAACTTTTACCTAAAGCTATTATAGTTGCCCACTTGTGCATTTATGAAGGTCCTCTGCTTTGGATGTGCTGAAATTAAATGTTTTCATATATTTTAGTTCAGGAAGTCAGAAGGTTACATTGGAGCTAATGAGTACTAGGCAACATGTTAAAATGTATAAATGCCATTTTATTAGATTTGACTAAGTTGTGTTTTTAAAAAAAAGTACAAGCACACGTTTACAAACAAATAGGTGACCCTGGACCACAAAACCAGTCATAAGGGTCAATGTTTTAAAATTATAGATATATTAGAGATATATACATTATCTGAAAGCTGAATAAATAAACTTTCATTGATGTTTGGTTTGTTAGGATAGGACAATATTTGATAGAGATACAACTATTTGAAGATCTGAAATCAAAATATTGAGAAAATTGCCTTTAAAGTCTTTAGCAACACATTTTACCAATAATAAATACATTTTACAAAATTTACAAAATATATAGATAGTTTTGACCCATAAAATGTATTGTTGGCTAACTATACCTGTGCGCATTATGACATATTTTTAAAAAAGACGCTTGTTGACAATGAATGGGTATTTCCCAGAATTCGGGCCTATTTATGTCCCCAGGGTGAAATTCTATTAAAAACCAATCAAATCTAATACATTTGAGCACCATTAATTAGTATAAACAAAAAAAAAAATATTTGCTGCTCTTACTAATAATTTTATCACATTTTATTGGTGTTTCGTGGTACAATATTTGTGTTTTGGTGTTGTCCTTCACATGTCGTGCCATATCTCAAACATTATTTATCACAAATTAATAAAAAAATATATGCATATGAATTAAATGTTACTTGAACTAATAAACTACATGCACAGTTTAAGCATATATATGCATTTTGTTCTTTATTTTGTGTAATTTCTACCTGTCCCATTGTTTAGCTGTCATTACCAACACGCTCTGCATAAAGGGACTTTCCACTTTTTTTCATCAAAAGTTTATTTGGTAGCCATGGTAACCTAATGACATAGTGGAGCACATGGATTTCAAGCTGCAAGACTGATGCCTTGATGTCCAGAAAAGTAAGTAAATCTACTCTTTATTCTTTGTGTTGGGCATGTACACTTATTATGTGTCATTACCATATGTGTTGTATTTCTATATTTGAAGAGTTTCGTTGCAAAACGAGATAACCACCGTTTTTTTAATTGTTCAGAAATCTCGTTTTTTGGTTGTGCATTCCAATTAATTTCAATTCAACTGCAGTTGATTTGTTTTGATTTAAACCTTCATAACTTAAAAAATCAGCTAAGTAGCATCATAAAACAAAATAATAACATGATAACATAATAATAAACATGTTTTGTCAAAAATGTTAAACAATGGATTTATCTCGTTTTGCAACGAAACTCTTCATTTTTAAACATTTTTTTAATTTTTTTATCACTTTAATAGTTAAAATGGTGTACATTACATGTAGAAAGCTAGCTACACTTGCTTAGTCATCATCTTAGGTAGTAGGGCCAGTTTTTTTGACAAAAATGTCATTACCAGCACAGTCATTACCAGCACAATACATAATTTTGCCAATAAATTATGTATAAATAACAAAAGCATCCTACAATTGTACATTTCTGACAATGTATAAAAAAGTTTTGATATATGGCATTCACTTAAAATAAGCTTAATGAAACCACAAAATGTTTTAAAAGCACTGATTTATCATTTAAGTTTTTTTTTTTTTTTTACATATATTCGATGATGTGATGGTAAAGACACATTTACTTGACATAGTTAAGAAAATGGCAAAAAAAATCATAAATTTCCTTATCTTATGGTCTCAACCAAGCTTATAATGTCGCTCGTGACTTAAGGACTGATCATTTGATGTATACCAATTAGTCAAATTTGGAATTTTAATTTTCAAAATTGCAGCAATCCAATTTGGCCCTTAATCTGAGAAATACCCGAATACAGACGTAGCCTATTTAGACACTTTTTGGGTATCAAACATTAGTGAAATATGTCTGCAGAATGAATATGATGAACCGGACCAGATGCTTAAATGTCATTGTGAAAATGGCTCAGAAAAATTACTTTAGATCTAAGAAAAGTTCTAGGTAATTTTTGGTTGTGTAATGCAATGACTTACACACATTTTGAAAGTGTTTGTGTCAAAATTGTTTTTTTTTAGGTCACTGTTCTGTACATGTTTACAATTCACATATTTTATGATAGTATCATTCTTGTCATGTCGTTTAATGTGTGTGCAAGTTCACACTCACTTTTGGGTCGTTGTGTTTTGCAGATAAAGGTGAACACAAAGATGCCAATAACAAACGCTGAGGCAGGAACTGAGTAGAGTATCCAGTCAGGCCGAGACACTAAACATAACAAATAAGAAATGAATATCTTCTGCCTGATTTATAAAGACATCACAAACACACATACACATACTGTACCTGTTCTGGGTGAGTTGTTTCTTATTGGCCTGGCATCAGGTTTGGTGATTAACAGACCTACAGAAGATGTAAATGTAGATTGCAACAGTTTAAAAACACAATCTCAGATTTATTAAGTTTAGTTATTTATTATAAACAGCATTATCTGTATACCAGAACTAAAAGGTTATTAATGCAACATCCTCATACATTCGGTCTGAATTTTTTTGTCACACAGATCCCAAGGGAGGGACTAGTTGTGGTTTTTCTCGGTATTCACACCAGCTGCATTTATATTTCCTTTATAACAGGCTGTTTGTAAGACAAATATTTCCAGCTATACTGTATTTTAAATATTTGAAATGTCTAAACTTTTATATGGTCATTAAAAATCACCAAAATTAGCCATCATAACTGGCATTTTGAAAGCACATTCGCAAAATGCATTTCCACGTGTAGTTTCTTGTACAGTAAATGTGTTTCATTAACAGAAATACAAAAATATATTATTTATTTAAAAACACCAAAGGTTGTATAAATAATAGTTATATAAAGTTAATCAGAATTTTGAACACCCATACTCATTTACAAGAATCTTTTGTTAAAAAACAAATAGCTGTAATTATGCAGCTGGTTGCCAGTAACTTACTGTAGAAGATAAACACTGAAAATGTTTCATGTAACTTTTAAAACACTGTTGCCAGTAAATAGCATAAATGTAAAATCTACAGTAAGTTACTGACAAGCAGCTGCCAATAATACTGTCATTTCTACAGTTTTTTACAGTGTATTCATGTTAAAACCAACCCAATTTTTCTGTTTACACACACCACTTTCATCAGCTATGCGTATAAATTAGACTCAATACCTTTATTACTGCTCTCTGTTGCGTTCATCTTGATGTTCACGGAAATGTGTGCAACAGAACTGACAGTCAAAGAAGATGTGAGGGATAAACAGATGTGACGGAAGAGACGGAGAGAGAGAGAAACATGTAAAAAGGAGAAGTGAGAAAAGTAAAGAGTCAAAAACAATATTTTGCTTTCCCTCACAAATTGCCTTTTTATTTTATATTGTGCTTATGTTTTGCATGTCTGTAATGCGAAAAAATATAAGACATTCTGACAATAACAACAATATATTTATATTTATGCTATTCTATTATTACGATCGTTTAAATATTGAAAGCAAATAGGTTTCACTATTAGTGGTCGACCGATACGGGGGGTTTTATGGGCGATGCCTAGGGCTGTCACAACGATTAAATAATCGTCTCATCATGATTGTTTGACCTCATCGCAATGATTTGAGATCACCGCAATGATTGCACATCTCTTTAAAAAACACAAGGGGGAGCTCAAGCTCTGTATAAATGAGACCGCATCAGATGGCGTTCCTTAACTGACAGTGTAATGTAGGGCTGGCCAATCCAATACTTGGGATCGGGTATCGAGCCGATCCAGACCTTTTTGCTGGATCGGGTATCTAACAGGGCTGAAAAAGCACTATAAACATTTGTATACACTTTATTCAAAGTCTTTCTAATATATTTGACAGCTTTATGCAGAAAACGATATTTAAAGATATTTAAGGTCACAAAACTCAATGGTTTGGTTAATGCACTGGAGTAGCTGTGAATTAACTGCAGAAAAACTAGGATCAGATCGGTATCGGACGATACTCAGAATTCAAGTATTGAAATCAGATTGGTATGGGAAAAGTGGTGTCAACCCACCACTAGTTTAACGCGATACATTGCAAAGCCATTTAATACAGTGGAAAAACAGCATTTAAATTAATGCTGCAAAACTTTGATAAGCAGTATGAACTACCAGGTTAAAACATAGGCTACATTTACAAAACAGCAAATCCTAATTTAGGGAAGTGAAGGATGTTATCTTAAGGATCTGCAAGAAATAGTTTTTTTGCAGCCACTACAGACATGTGGTCCAGTACTAATATGACCTTAGTAGGATTGACTACTATTTTAGGCCTTTTCTGGTATAGTCAGTTTTAATTTCTGTTATTTTTCAGAAACTTTATTGTGTTTATTTTTTATTTCTTATTTTCAGTTTTTGAAAGATATATTCATAAAATAATTACTTTTAAATATGTGTTATGTGTATTAATATTTACTGCCAGGCAAATCCTGCAAAATATTTAAATAATCACGACAATGTGTGAATATTTTATGAACAAACAAAAAAAATGTATGAGACTTAAATATCAAAGCAACAAAACAGACAAGTTATCGTCATAATCGGCAAAGTGCTAAAACAGGCAATTAATCGTCACAATTTATTAGACAATTAACCATATCGGACAAATTTCATGTGACAGCCCTATCGATGCCAAAATTGAGAATGTAGTGTGGCAGACTGGCAGATATGAGGCCGAAATAACACAAATGTAATTACAGTAAATGAGAGACAAAACTGAAAACAAAGAGACAAACAAAATGAGAGAAAATTGCTGAAACTAAATAAACTTTTCTTATGCATAATTTTATAAACATACCATTTTAAGTTAAAAAAATATCTACAAGAAATACTGTAAATGACAGATTTTTCTGCACACCATGTGTGTAACAAATTAATGTGAACAATGATTGGTCATTTTACTGTCTGTCACACTTTGGCTTTACATCAAACTTTTTTCCATTACAGACAACAAATTTAAGGAAAAGAAACATTTATTGGGGGATTAAAAACATATAAATTAAATTTAAATTGTACAAATATCACTAATCACTATTAAAAATTAATGCAATTTTCATTTTTACGTGTTCACAAACAAACACATAACACAAAGCATGCACAATCGCAAATACCATAGTGAAGTACAACAAGTCAGAGTTGTATAGTACTTAAGTATTTTTACTTTCTACATAAAAGAAAAAATTCGTACTTTATTAGTGTTTTTCTTTGGAAAACAAACATTCCAAAACATATTATCATAATTTTTACTCCACTACATTTCATAATTTCAAGTTTTTGGTTAATATTTAAGTACATTAAACATCTAGTAATTTTTTGTACTTTTACTTAAGTAAAAAAAAAATTTGTACTTTCACTCAAGAAAGTAAAAGTACACAATTTTTCTGTAATTATGCATTAAATCAATTTTAATATGCAATATATAATGAATACACAGCATGATTTTATGCTTTAGAATGTAGTGAAAATTTTTTAGTAAAGAAAAGTAAATTTTTTCCCAAGACAAACACTCTGATAAAGCATAGATGCTTGGAAAATGTAACTAAAATACTTAAGTATTATACACCTCTGCAACCAGTGGTGTAGTGCAGGGTATACGCAGGTATACGGAGTATACCCGCCTCTTTATTTGATGGCATGGGGTATACCCACTTCTACTGGGGGCATAAATTAAGAGTATACCCACTTCTCCAGACACAACTACACCACTGAGTACAACCTTTAAGTGAAGTACAAATTTAAATGCAATAAACTAACAAAAAACAAGACGTACACAGCATGAATTAATCTTAGTGGACCACATGTTCAACATTTACGAACACATATTTAAAATCAAACATAGTATGTGTTAACATTAGCAATAATTGCACAATGAACTTACCTAAATGTACAATGAACAACTTCATTCCCATACACATTTAGGGCTGTGCAGTATATCGAGGTCTGCCAATATATGGTGTCAGCATCCCCCCTCTATGGGATATATCGTCAATATCGGTATGGTCTGATATATGACCCTTCTTTTTTTGCAACAGAAGCTCTGATAAAAATGTACACTGAGGTCAGATGTAAGCATACTTTGCGTATATTTTCAAATAGGGAGGTACTCCCTGTCTTTCTTCTTTTTCATAATGCACTGTTATAATAAAGGTGACTGTGACATCTCATGGGGCTTTGACTTTCATGTAAACATGTTTTCCACTCAGCAAAAAACACCGAGATATCAGTCGAATACTGTGGCTCGTGGCAAAATACCGATACTTTGGATGTTCGATATCGCCCAGCCCTCTAACAAATATCAATACATGCTGTAAAATAAGTTGCTCATTGTTAGTTCATTATGCAAAACTCATGTTAATGAATAAGACTTTACTATATAAAGTGTTGTAAGCTTCATTTTCTTCTGGCAAATATGCCTACTTCATTCTAAATACGACACATATTGAAGTATTTTGCTTTTAGTATGACATGTGACCTGTACATGTTTTCGTGAGATTCATCCTGTCATCCACATGGACCATCTAAACCCAAATTATATGAACCATGCAGCATTAGCACGCACACCCGCATCGTGAAATCACTGGGTAGTGCGCAAGGATCCATGCGCAGCTCTTGAGTGCGCGCGAGCCCTGGCAGTGCCAACGCAGCAGCGTAACGCTCACAGACTCTACCGGTTTGCAAAACATGCCCACCGGTAGAGAACACGACCGTTCGCTCGTGCAACGTCCCTCCTTGACGTATCGCGGCCAGAACCGGACGCCCAAGTCCTTCCAGACAGACGCCACTGGGCACCGGGTGTACGACCACAACCACCGCCGAACTCTGCGCTGCGTTTTCCATCCCGCTTTGAGATCTGCGAATGTTAGCTCCTGAAACTCACGAGGCATCGGTCCGACACCAATCGCCGGCTCTTGCGTGACCTCGGACCCGTTATCCCGCGTCGGGGGGTCAATGGAGGAATAGCGGGGGTCAAAACTGCTGCCGAGTTTTTGCCACAGAAAGCGAGGAAGTAAATCCCGCTGCCCCGGTTCAAGCGCCGGGTTCGGGTCCTCCTGCAGATCCGGTACTGGCAGGTGGTCGCTAGGCAACGGGCGCACGCGTAGTTGATGCTGAGGCAGCGCGAGCTGAATGGTGACAGACACGCAGAGCACGAGCCCGGGCGACACCTTCATTTCCATTCAGTTGTTTAAATTTCTTTTTTTTAACTGTTTATTTGCAATTATTTTCCCTCAAAACGAACACAAATTTAAGTGTATAGCTTATTGTTAACAAATAAAACCTATTCTTCCTTTGCGTAAAATAAGTGTATTTAACGTTATCTATTACCCACAAAATTAACTTTTCTTCTTGAAAACAAGCCTTAAATATGACTTTCTGTGTCTTGTACTTTGGAGACGCCAAACGCGTCATGGTTTGCGCAGCGGCTCGTTTTATCTCACATTGCCTGTCGCCCCGTGGGCTCAAGCTCATGTCACTCGCACCTACAACACTCCTCCCACGGGTGACCTGAGACTCTTGCATGCCTAAACAAAACCTTTTCGGGCTTGTCAGGATCTTGAGGGACAGATGCTTTTAGCATATATTTAGAAACTGTGTGTAGATTATTGATGTCTTCGAGGTTGTTTGTAAAAAAAAATGTGGCACAGTTTGTGATTGGTGGCCTTCAAGTTGGCATTTCATCACACGTTTATGAATGACGCATTTTATCACTTTAAATCAGTCAGTTAGCTCACTGCTCAACCTCTGACCTATACCAGACAATGCCTCAAGCTTCTACGTCAGTGACACCCCTTAAAACATGCACACACATACACCTCACCCACGCTAATACATCTAATCATCAAGCCAAGCATGACAGTGAGGTAAAAAACAACACACACAACTACACTCACCTAAAGGATTATTAGGAACACCATACTAATACTGTGTTTGACCCTCTTTCGCCTTCAGAACTGCCTTAATTCTACGTGCATTGTTTCAACAAGGTGCTGAAAGCATTCTTTAGAAATGTTGGCCCATATGGCCCATCTTGCAGTTGATGGAGATTTGTGGGATGCACATCCAGGGCATGAAGCTCCCGTTCCACCACATCCCAAAGATGCTCTATTGGGTTGAGATCTGGTGACTGTGGGGGCCATTTTAGTACAGTGAACTCATTGTCATGCTCAAGAAACCAATTTAAAATGATTCGCTTTTTGTGGCATGGTGCATTGTCCTGCTGGAAGTAGTCATCAGATGATGGGTACATGGTGGTCATAAATGGATAGACATAGTCAGAAACAATGCTCAGGTAGGCGGTGGCATTTAAACAATGCCCAATTGGCACTAAGGGGCCTAAAGTGTGCCAAGAAAACATCCCCCACACCATTACACCACCACCACCAGCCTGCACAGTGGTAACAAGGCATGAAGGATCCATGTTCTCATTCTGTTTACGCTAAATTCTGACTCTTCCATCTGAATGTCTCAACAGAATCAGACCAGGCAACATTTCTTCAACGGTCCAATTTTGGTGAATTGTAAATTGTAGCCTCTTTTTCCTTTTTGTAGTGGAAATGAGTGTTACCCGGTGGGGTCTTCTGCTGTTGTAGCCAGAGAGGGCAATTCCAAAAAAGCGTCCGATGGGAGTGGAAAATCTGCGGGTTATTTACTAAAAAACACAAATTAAAAAACACAGGCGCAAGCTGATTTCCATAATGACCAACGCAATCTACTAAGAGCAGCGCAAAATAGTTCAGGGTCGCAAATAGCTTTTATTTAAAATATATCTTAGCCAAACAATAAATTTCTTGCCATGGGTTGTATAGTTCTTGCCCTTGAAATACATTTTGAAATAGATGTTTATATATAATGGTTAAAACTAAATATATTTTCAAAATCAAAAATATATTTAATTAGGCTTTACTTTCTACAAAATGTATTTAGCATATACAGTCACCTAAAGGATTACTAGGAACACCTGTTCAATTTCTCATTAATGCAATTATCTAATCAACCAATCACATTGCAGTTGCTTCAATGCATTTAGGGGTGTGGTCCTGGTCAAGACAATATCCTGAACTCAAGCTGATAGAAGAGCAACTTTGACTGAAATAACCACTCGTTACAACCGAGGTATGCAGCAAAGCATTTGTGAAGCCACAACACGCACAACCTTGAGGTGGATGAGCTACAACAGCAGAAGACCCCACCGGGTACCACTCATCTCCAGTACAAATAGGAAAAAGAGCTACAATTTGCACAAGCTCACCAAAATTGGACGGTTGAAGACTGGAAAAATGTTGCCTGGTCTGATGAGTCTCGATTTCTGTTGAGACATTCAGATGGTAGAGTCAGAATTTGGCGTAAACAGAATGAGAACATGGATCCATCATGCCTTGTTACCACTGTGCAGGCTGGTGGTGGTGGTGTAAGGGTGTGGGGGATGTTTTCTTGGCACACTTTAGGCCCCTTAGTGCCAATTGGGTATTGTTTAAATGTCACGGCCTATCTGAGCATTGTTTCTGACCATGTACATCCCTTTATGACCACCATGTACCCATCCTCTGATCCAGCAGGATAATGCACCATGTCACAAAGCTCGAATCATTTCAAATTGGTTTCTTGAACATGACAATGAGTTCACTGTACTAAAATGGCCCCCACAGTCACCAGATCTCAACCCAATAGAGCATCTTTGGGATGTGGTGGAGCGGGAGCTTAGTGTCCTGGATGTGCATCCCACAAATCTCCATCAACTGCAAGATGCTATCCTATCAATATGGGCCAACATTTCTAAAGAATGCTTTCAGCACCTTGTTGAATCAATGTCACGTAGAATTAAGGCAGTTCTGAAGGCAAAAGGGGGTCAAACACAGTATTAGTATGGTGTTCCTAATAATCCTTTAGGTGAGTGTATGTCAAATATATTTTTGTCCAGAGAAATTTATTTTTGCTGTATGGGATTGAAGTTTGCTTTCTCATTTCCGTAATGTGTGATGTTGTAAATGTGAGAACTATGCTGTCTGACAGAAATGCAAGGGTTAGAGATTAATGTGTGTGTTTTACCCTAAAGGGTTGTTTTCAAAAGTTGTGACGCACGTGTGAGGGGTTTGTAACTGAGGGTTAAGCCCGGTAACTCAAATCTGTCCTTTAAAATTAGTGAGCCCACAGGCACTGTGTGCAGCTAAATTACACGCATTATATGTAAAATTGCACTGTCCTTGGCTTGCCTTGATGAATGTCAGTAACACAAAAACATACACATCATGTTTGTTTCACGATATTATTTAGTTTTAAAGTGATTATATCAAGATAATAATGCATAAATGTCAAAACGTTACCAATGCGTTGAAGACAGACATCGCGCCTCTGTTTTAAACACGTTCTCGCAGCGCGTGTATGCTACTTTAGCCACGCCCCCTCATCAGCTGACGGAGCGCGTGACACACACTGCTCGAGCACTTCCTACGGAATAGAGGCGCGCGGACCAAATAAAAGTATGCGAATTAACGGTAAGTGTGTATGAAACGACAGCCGATGATCTGATATGATCTGATGATCCGATATCTAATGAATGTGTGTATAAAATGGACGGCTTTAATCTATTCGTCAGGTTATTTCTCTTTGTTGTGTTTGGTTGTTTGTTTATACGCGTCTGCTGCATCATTTTAACACTGTCATCAAAATCACCGCTTCTGTTTTTATAAAAATGTTTCATTATGGATTAAATATTGAATAAACAATATGATCCAACTGTAAAGGGAATTATCCTGAAATAGGAAATATTGTTTGACAGTTCAATCTGTATCATAAAAAGTTTATGTGTTTGTGGGTTCAAAGTGCCAATGACAGTTAGTTGTGTTTTTTTAATATGTACAGCACTTTTCAATTAGTTTAAAAGCAAAGCATGTTATTTATCCCTTTTAAGTATACCATAGGGATAGCCATATAATGGTTTTGGATAAATTATATAGTGTACATCATAACGCATGTGCCTGTAAGTTATTTTTATAATTTTACCCATTTCACATCCACATGGGTTTTTCTGGGTTCAGGTTGTCCAATAACTTAAACAAATTGAACAAAGAATAATTTATGTAAAAAAAACACTGAAAGACCAGAGTTCTGATTTCTCCACATAGGGTGTGTTTTAGCCTAGGGGTGGGATTTCGGGAGACATGCCATCCAACAAGAGTGTGTCTGATGCCCCAATCACACAGTTTGTGAACTGCAGGATCCTAAAAGACCACAGGCTGCAAAGGTAACATCACTTCTCTTTTATGAAACCTAAAACTCATGAGTGTTTTCCCTGTGTATGCGGAGCATTTGCTAGGAAACCTTTCAAAACCAGAATATAAATAAGGTTTATTCAGGGCCATTTTTAGGCATAGGCAAACTAGGCGGTTACCTAGGGCACCACCTGCTGCAGGGGGTGCCAATTAGCGCATATGCATTTTAGCAGGGCACCCCATCGCCTCAATATTAGCTAGTACATCTATCCCAGTTAAAGAGTGCTTCAGGCTAAAATTCAGAGCCCTCCCCTCGGACACCAAGCCAAATATGCTTTATTATCATAGTACCCTATTAATTACATGTTAATGCGAACTTGTGAAGCAGTTTTTGAACTCCCTACTAAAATATCTATCCCAGTTAAGGAGGGGGGGACTACTCATAGGTCTCAGAGCCCTCCCCTTGGACAGCACGCCAGATATGCTTTACTATCATATTTAATTACATGTAAATGGGAACTCTTGAACTACCTATAATGTTTGTACAACAGCTCATTTTCTTCATGCACTTTTAGGGAAGACCTGTGGGTTCGGGAGGGCAAGATTTTGAACCCCGAAAAGCTGTTCTTTGATGAAAAGGGTTTTGCAGATTACAAAGTTGACTGTGGGAATAAAATCATTGCACCGGGGTTCATAGATGTTCAGTTAAATGGTAAGCTATACGTATACCCTACATAAATAAAAAAACTGACCTATTTTGGACTGAACTGACCTATGATTCCTTTGCATGACTGTATTGATAGGTGGGTATGGTGTTGACTTCTCCCAAGCCAGTAGTGACATCAAAGGGGGTGTGGCTTTGGTGGCCAAAAAGATTCTTGAACATGGTGTCACCTCGTTCCTTCCCACCCTCGTTACCTCTCCACCAATCATATATCACAAGGTACCGTCCATGAACCCTAAAGTACATACAAATAAATTCCTTAGTGGTATTTAAACATTACATATTTGCTTCTCAATGACGACTGCACTAGTGATGTCACTGGCCAGCTTTTTCTCTACAGGTCATCCCAGAGATCAAAGTTCAGGACGGAGGACCGGAAGGGGCAGGGGTATTAGGTAATGCACATTTACTTCTTTTACTGCAAACTGTGATGTGTCATGCAAAGATGTAACCAATTGTTCAAGATTTATGTAATGTGTGTGATGGGTACAAGTTTGGTTTTCATACAAATCTTCCATGAGTTTACTCCTCTTATTTGTGTCAGGTCTTCACCTGGAGGGTCCGTTTATCAGTGAAGAGAAAAGAGGCGCCCACCCTCCTCAGTTCCTTCGCACTTTTAAAGCCGGGGGCGTGGCTGACCTCATGGAGACGTATGGGCGGCTGGAGAATGTTGCTATGGTAACACTTGCTCCAGAATTGGCCAATAGTGAAGCAGCAATCCATGAACTAGCAGGAAGGGGCATAGCCGTGTCACTTGGTGCGTAAGGTAATGCACAGATTTTTTTTAAAGTGATAGTATACTAAAAAAAAAAATTTGTGATGTTTTTCTCTACAGGTCACTCGATGGCTGATCTCTCTCAGGCTGAGGAGGCTGTGCAGAACGGAGCCTCATTCATAACACATTTATTTAACGCCATGTTGCCTGTAAGTATCACGTACACACAAGATTTTTAATCTATATTAGTAAGGACCTCTCGTAGACATAAATATGCATACCAAACTAATTAACAGTTTTGTGCCATTACAGTTTCATCACAGAGACCCGGGCATTGTGGGATTGCTTACGAGTGACCGCATACCACCTGGCCGGATAGTTTACTATGGTATGATCGCAGATGGGATCCACACAAACCCTGCTGCCCTACGCATTGCCCACAGAGCTCATCCTGCAGGTATTCACAAACAAAAATTAAAATTGTAACATAAATACAATGTCATTATATAATAAACGTGCGTGTGTTGAAGGGTTGGTGCTGGTCACAGATGCCGTGACAGCGATGGGTCTTCCACCCGGTCGGCACACACTCGGCCAACAGCAGATTGACATCCAGGGCCTTCATGCATATGTGGCAGGTCTGTCGAAATGACATCATATTCGATCTGCTCTTGCACGACACAATCTGATAAACAAATATGGCTTAATACAAAGTGTGTAAATGCTTATGGGATGTACTTTGGTAGGGCTGTTCATGAATGATTTTACATTTCAGGCACCACCACATTGAGTGGCAGCATTGCGACGATGGACATGTGTGTTAGACACTTCAGAGAGGCATCAGGTTAGTCTTTCAGTGGTCTTAAACTCATGATGTTGGGTTTGTGATGTTTAGCTTATGTATGTGTATGTGCATATGTGTGTATAGGTTGTACTGTAGAAGCCGCGTTAGAAGCTGCATCTCTGCATCCCGCTCAGCTGCTGGGAATCACTGACAGGAAGGGAACGCTGGATTACGGCACAGATGCAGGTACTGTATGAACACTCTTTCAGATTTTATACGGTTTTATAGTTATAAAGCATCCTCTAGTGGCTACTAGAAGTATTAACATCATCATCACACCAATAAATAATGTGGTGACATTCTCGTGATGCTAATTTCACATAACATTTATCATGAGGGGACATATCATGAAAATCTGACTTTTTCCATGTTGAAGTGCTATAATTGGGTTCCCAGTGCTTCTATCGATTTAGAAAATGTGAAAAAATCAACCCAGTTACTTAGTTTTGGTAAACCATTCTATGCAAGCATGTGGAAAAAATAGGTCATTGAAATTTGGCTCCCCTTGTGATGTCAGAAAGGGTTAATACCGCCCCTTAATCTGTACTTTCCAACCACGCCACTGCTATTTAGTGCAGAGATCCGCTCATTGCATTTTAAAGGACACACCCAAAAACAGCACATTTTTGCTCACATCAACAAAGTGTCAATTTTAACACGTTATAATAAATTATCTATATGGTGTTTTGAGCTAAAATTTCACGTACATACTCTGGGAACACCAAAGATTTATTTTACATCTTCGAGGTCCTTTGCCAATCCCGTACCCCTCTCTCCTTCCTGTACTTTCCTGTCCTCTCCTCAATCACTGTCAAAATAAAAAGGCAAAATGGCCCAAAAAATATAACTTAAAAAAAACATCTTCTGAAATTTCCCCTTTAACAATTAATCTTTGACCAAAATATTTTGTTTAAACATTATAACATTTTTGCTTTCATAGTTTTTATAACCAATTGTTAAACTGGGCCAAATTATTAAATTGTTACAAAACTGGCTCCTGGCTAGGATAACGGTCTCGTTGTAAAGCGAAAGCTGACAATGTAACTTTCAGATTATTTCTAAAGTGTCTATATTCTGTGTTGTTTTATAGATTTTGTGCTGCTTGATGACATGCTGACAGTCAGGGAAACCTACATAGCTGGGCAGCAAGTCTGGAGGAAGTGACATCATCTTTTGCCATTTACTTGTCATGAAGTTACAGATTGATCCCTGCATAAATACAAACACTTTTTATGATAATGTAGCTGGTAATAAAAGAGCCATACTAACATCACACAAACACGGGTGTGTG
Source organism: Misgurnus anguillicaudatus (assembly GCF_027580225.2). NCBI lineage: Eukaryota > Metazoa > Chordata > Actinopteri > Cypriniformes > Cobitidae > Misgurnus > Misgurnus anguillicaudatus. Next base: position 9,543,561 of record NW_027395279.1, read on the forward strand.
TCACTGCAAAGCTTAAATCGAACCACAATGGTCCAGTTATTTCAATAATTAATTAAAACTGCAAGCAGTGATGGAAGGGCCCTCGCACACCTGACACCGCCACGCCGTGGCATGAGAAGAATAAAAGGGAACAGTAGTAAATAGGCATTTAAGCATGTAAACATAGGTGAACCATTTAAAAGTGTAGTATAATGTGCCACATTTCCTGTTGCTAATTACAAATGACAGCGAGGTAGCATTGTGTAAGATAGCATGAGAGAGAGAGTATTATCATTGTAAACATGTTACTTCCTGTTACCAGCTGGTGGCGCCATGACCGTAACTGACTATTGGCATCATAAGTGACTATCAGTGATGGGAGTAACGCGTTACTGTAACTCCACTATTTTTTTAAATCAAGTAACGCAATTACAATTACTGAAATTTAAATGAGTTCGTTACTAGCGTTACTCTATTTTGTAAAAAATAGACAAGACATATCTGACGTCGCAGGACTGTAGTTGGCGGCGCAATGATTCATTACACTTCATCATAGCTGACAGTGCATATAGAATGAACATGAAAAATCGAAACGGGACAACATACCTTTGTTTAAAAATTGTGCGCAAGTCATAATCCATCCGGTCTCATGTTTGTAAATTATCTTCACCAAGCAATCGCAGTATGACATCAACTTGCATTTGTAATCCACAAAGGTAATAAATCTAAGAAATTATCATATATTCTTAGATGTTTACATCGGCTTCATGGAAGAGAACGATCCGCGATTGTTGTTTCCACTAAAATATTCACACTGCGGTGTACACCCGTGTTAAAACTCCATAGTATGTGTGAGCTCGCTTTTAGTTTTAGTTTCAGTCTCTCCGTATCCGAACAAAAAATCCACTCGCTCTGTGTCCGTCTGACAAAACAATCCACTCGCTCTGTGTCCGTCCGAAAAAAACAATCCACGTAGCCTACTCCGTTTTCTGAATAAATATCTTCCTTTAATCCTGTGTATCATTTAAATCCAACAGAAAACAAACAATATATGACCAAAGAGCGCAGTCCCTGCGGCAAGCTTCACAAGCTGTGTTCCAATTCAAGGGCTGCACCCTACTAAGCATGCAATAAAAGGTGAGCACTCGGCCATTCAAGGCGCTCAGAAGTTCGCGAAGAGAACTGAAATGAGACGGTCTAACCTTCGGAGGACCCATAATTTGCCTCATCTGCTGCACGCGCATCGTGCCTGTCAGCAGGACACAGCGGAGACGTTTCTAACTTATTAAAATAAATATGAAATCAGAAAAATTATAATTTATTTTAGAAAATTTGACATGTTGACACAATTGTCTCCAAATTTTTAAAGAGACACTACACAATTTTAACACATTTTATATTTTTGTAAACATGCAGAATATTTGTCTAAATAGTCTAAATGATATACATAAATAAACTAAGTTTAAATATTAAGATAATTTCTAACAAAAATATTCAAAGGTTGAATCTAAAGCAAAATAGGCTCCTACAGTATGTGATATATTAGAGTCTTACGTGTAAAATAGCCCATCCATATCATTTTACTGTTTGACTGTTTAGTACTGTTCATATTTACATTTAAAAAGCAGACATAAAAGTAACTTAAAAGTTACTTTTCTAAGTAACTAATTACTTTTGATATACAGTAACCGGTAAAGTAATTCAGTTACTTTTAAAAGAAGTAATTAGTAACTGTAACTAATTACTAATTTTTTAGTAACTTGCCCAACACTGGTGACTATTGACATGTAGATGTGTTCAGTCCAGGACTCTTATTAATCATGTGAAGTTAGGGAAAGATCGGTCATTGCATAATCAGTGTAAACATGTCACTTCCTGTTGTCAGCTGGTGGCGCTATAACCATAAGTGCCTATTGACATGTAGATGTGTTCAGTCCAGGACTCTTATTAATCATGTGAAGTTAGGGAAAGATCGGACATTGCATAATCAGTGTAAACATGTCACTTCCTGTTGTCAGCTGGTGGCGCTATAACCATAAGTGATTATTGACATGTAGATGTGTTCAGTCCAGGACTCTTATTAATCATGTGAAGTTTGGGACAGATCAGACATTGCATAATCAGTGTAAACATGTCACTTCCTGTTGTCAGCTGGTGGCGCTATAACCATAAGTGACTATTGACATGTAGATGTGTTCAGTCCAGGACTCTTATTAATCATGTGAAGTTAGGGAAAGATCGGACATTGCATAATCAGTGTAAACATGTCACTTCCTGTTGCCAGCTGGTGGCGCTATAACCATAAGTGACTATTGACATGTAGATGTGTTCAGTCCAGGACTCTTATTAATCATGTGAAGTTTGGGACAGATCAGACATTGGATAATCATTGTAAACATGTCACTTCCTGTTGCCAGCTGGTGGCGCTATAACCATAAGTGACTATTGACATGTAGATGTGTTCAGTCCAGGACTCTTATTAATCATGTGAAGTTAGGGAAAGATCGGACATTGCATAATCAGTGTAAACATGTCACTTCCTGTTGCCAGCTGGTGGCGCTATAACCATAAGTGACTATTGACATGTAGATGTGTTCAGTCCAGGACTCTTATTAATCATGTGAAGTTTGGGACAGATCAGACATTGGATAATCATTGTAAACATGTCACTTCCTGTTGCCAGCTGGTGGCGCTATAACCATAAGTGACTATTGACATGTAGATGTGTTCAGGTCATGACTCTTAGCAATCATGTGAAGTTTGGGACGGATCGGACACTGTATGCCTGAGTTCCAGCAACCTGTTTCATAGCGAAACATCAAACTTTGGCTGGCCGAAATAGACACAAATTTTAATATAGAATCAGATCCTTCGCAATTTAGCATCACAAAGGCCTTAAGATGACACTCGCCAAATATGATGATGATCCGACAAAAACTGTAGGAGGAGTTAGTTAAAGTATGACTGCTGGAAATGAGAAAAACTGAGCCAAAATCTGAGAAATAATTCAAAATAGCTGACTTCCTGTTTGGTTTAGGGCATTGCTCCAAGATACTTTTTTGTAGGGCTTGTAATAATACATGAGCATACCGAAATTCGTACATGTAAGTTAAACACAGTCCAAGGGTTGCTTCATTCAATATTTGAAAGTGGCGCTAAAACATGTTCCTTCAGGTTGCCAGCTGGTGGCGCTATGGCTATAAATGAAAATTGTTATGTAGATGTGTTCAGGTCAGGACTCTTAGCAATCATGTGAAATTTGGGACAGATCGGACATTGTATGCATGAGTTCCAGCAACTTCCTGTTTCATTGGAAAACATCAAACTTTGTCGGGCCAGAACCGACACAAATTTTCACGTAGAGTCAAATCCTTCGCAATTTAGCATCACAAAGGCCTTAAGATGACACTCACCAAATATGAAGATGATCCGACGAAAACTGTAGGAGGAGTTAGTTAAAGTATGACGCCTGGAAATGACAAAAACTGCGCCCAAATCACAAAAATAACTCCGAATAGCTGACTTCCTGTTTGGTTTACGGCTTCGCTCCAAGAGACTTTTTTGTAGGTCTTGTCATGCTACAGATGCGTACCGAATTTCGTAATTGTACGTCAAACACAGTCCGAGGGCTGCTTCGTTGAAAATTTGTAGGTGGCGCTATAGAGCCATTTTCTCACGCCTAATTCTAAAGCATACACCACATGTAAATTTTCATCACTCTTGACATCTGTGCAAAATTTCATGAGTTTTCGAGTATGTTTAGGCCCTCTAAAGTCCCGCTGAAGTCGGAGAAAAAGAAAAAAAATAATAATAACTCCTTGAAGAACAATAGGGTCCTCACACCCCGGTGTGCTCGGGCCCTAAATATGATGATAATATAACAATAATGATTTTTCATTTTTAGTACAATAAAATTATTATTTAATACCAAATTGTTGTTTTTTGGGGTCTTTGAAAGAAGATTTGCATTGCAGATTGCCTGCTATATAACTAAATATGATAATATATAAATATGATTTCCCACTGTTTGGTTTGGATACATTAAAACCAAACTCCAACGTAATAAATACACAAAGTTAATGTTTAAAACACATTTATTTTAAAAAATGTATTAAAATCAGTTCATATTCTCAATAAAACCTTTTCTAAAAGTTAATGAACTGATGGACGTGATGCTTTAAAAACATTGCGTTGGCCCATTTGAGAAAAAAGTTCTGTTTGGTCCTTCAAGTAAAAACTGATGGTGTGTGTGTGCAGTCTCAACACACTTCAACCCAGAAAAGTTGAAATGAAGACGCTGGTGTCCAGGTTTAGTGTTGCATGCCACCAGCGATCTGGAAAATACAGCACCTATACAAACACAAGAGTTTTATTTCACTTAGTTCCTAGAAGGATTAATGTCATGAAAGTGTGCAGGTCATATTTCACGCCGAAATCAGCAGATAGAAATAAAGCATTGCATTTTGCATTAAAGAAAACATCTCTATTTAGTTGTTTTTCGGTAGACAGATTTTGTTAGATTGACCCAAATATGTTTAAAACGCCTACGCAAATAAACACAGAGTTTGTTAACATCACCTCTCCGGGTCGTATGGTGCACTCCATCGGCCTCTGATGGAGCTCCAGGTTTGGGTAAGTGAGAGAGACCCAGGACAGTGATGTGTGGTTGGGGTGAAACTCAGGTGCCTGCTCAGGTGGGTACAGGAACCAACGCTGAAACACATGCATAGGGTTCCCACACATTGGTTAACTTCAAATTAAAAGACTTTCTCGGTCCAATAACCTCAAATTCAAGGACTTAATGTGGGGGGCAGAAGATATAAGCATATTTAAAACTACCAGTTAAGCATGCACGCAAAAAAGTCTAGAATTTTTTATGACGTCATCTTACATTACACAGAAATAATATGGATTTTTTCCCCCAGAAAACTTCTTGCACAAAATAGATTCAAGCACTTTGTTTGTCTTCAAAAACTTTCCAGGGCCTTGACTTATTCCCAGATTCATAAACTTTTAAGGACCCGTGGAAACCCTGCATACATCACAAATTAAAGGACTGATGTACAATATTTTCTGTTAAAACCCTGAACATCAACAATGCACATTTATAAGCATGTGAGGGATTTCGTAAATCTTTCTTCAAAGAATGGGAACGGTGAACTCAACGCACCTTCCTGCCATATATAACTTCAGAGTAACCGGGACCATGCCAGTGAAATGGGACGCCTGTACCTGGTCCTGCAAGAGCAGAAATGTGGTGTTTGCATTAATCTGTTAAGTATATAATTACTCCAGACACTTATTGGCAAGCATGTCTATGTATGTGCACATACCAGCAATCCCAAAACTATACGCAGGGCTCATGAAAGGAAGACTGTAAGGTGGAGCTTTATATTCTTCAAACAGTGAATGCCACTCTGTGAAGTTATTGTCCCCAAAGAAGTAGAGCGTGTCTGTCGTAAATATATTAATAAGAAACAATCAGTGAAACCAAAGGTGGAGGGGCTTCAGAAATTAGCTGAGTTGGTGTGAATGTACGTGGAGATAATCTGACCACTGCCAAGGGCATCTTCAGACTGAGGGGTTAACAGAAACCTCACGAATTCTTCAAATCGCACATCCACTGTTCAGAGAGGACATAACAACAAAACTGAAATTACAGATCATTAGGATTGCCATACCAGTGTTTCCCACAGCATTTTGAGGAGACTGTGGTGGTGATGACGTTACCCGCTAATTAGCATATATGTGACATCATCATGTCGTGTTTGAGTTTGATCTAGTGTTGGCACCTGAAATATGTTTCACTTCTACTCTTTGATCTGTATCTGTATTTGATCTGTATTATATATCAAATTATATTTTAAGCCGAATTAAGCTGTTTTAAATAGTGAAATAAAAATGTTAATGGGAATCATGAAAATTTTATTTTATTTTATTGGGCCACCACAAATAAATCAATGTATGGGAAACACTGCATACAATTAAAAATACTTGGAAATAAATGTTGTCTAGCCTAATGAAGACATTATACATTTAAAGGTGGGGTGCATGATTTTTGAAAAACACTTTGGAAAAGGGAGTCGGGCCGAGTACCAAACACACTTGTAGCCAATCAGCAGTAAGGAGCGTGTCTACTAACCGACAAAGTTGCCTGGGTTGCATATGTGTGGGGCGGGTCTATCAAAAGAAGGTCCAGATTCTTTTAGGATAGGGCCAGGGGCGTGTTTGTTTAGGTGATTTCATATGTCAACATCAGCTTTCAGAAATCATGCACCCCGCCTTTAACATTTGTGAAAGTGTGGTTACCTTTTTGGTACGAGTGTGTATTGGCCGTGCTGAGACGAACTGTTTTCTCTCCGTACTCTCTCAACAGATAGGATTTAGAACAAAGTAATCGGAAATTCTGAAAACAACCAATCACATGATAGATATTATGAAATATTTATCATATATGAATCATAATAAACACACCAGATTTCTGCAAATGTACACATATTTTACAAAAGTATAACCACAATTCTTACGCTGTTATCTGTTAGTCCTCTAAGTATAACTGGTTTTGTGTAGGCATACCTGTCAAACAAACAACACCCTTAAATTTACTTAAGTTATCAGATACATTTATTTAAAGGGAAAGTTAACTCAAAATGAAAATTGTGTCCTCATTTACCCCCCTCCTCTTTGTTATTATAAACCTTCTTTATACTGTTTAACACAACAGAAGATATTTTGATAAATTATGGTAAGCACACAATTGAAAGCACCCATTGACTTCCATAGTATTTGTATATCCTACTATTGGTACCGCCAACTGTGTGGCTGAAATAATTGATCAAAATATATTTGTGTTCAACAGAACAAGGAAAACATACAAAGACAAATTATTTCTCATAATGTGATGAACTACATCTGTGGTTACTCTGTTAGGATACCTGTTTGAATTTGAGGAGAAATTACTTAAATAAAATCACATTGAAAAGCCCTTTAAGTAAAGAAACCCCTTAGTTGTAATGTTAAGAGTATTTTTTTGTCATTACGCAAAATAAAGTTTATTGCAATCATACGGTGACCGACAGTTCCGGGAAATATGAACATAATATAATTAGTTCTGAGATATGGTTGGCATCTGATATCACGTGGATTGATATTTTGGTCCAATGATGTCATTATGTGATAATGTCCTTCATACTTTTACTGTGACTAAAGTGTCCAAATACTTTTGGGGTCTCTGCATGTCTGCATTGACTTTTGGGTCATTATAAACTATAAACGTGTGTGTATATTGTATGATCTTACTCGTTAATAAACTCAGTGTACGTTATGGAGTTCACATCTCTGATCTCAATGTTGCATTCGCCTTCATCCTCCATATTAAAATCCATTCCCCTGGGGAAAAAAACATATGGTTTAGATAATGTTACTGTGTTATATTGACACTCGATGTTCCAGAAAAAACGAGAACAGAATCTCTCACCATCCACCATCATTTACATTTGGAGCATCTGTGCTCTCAAATGAAGACTGTATCTGAACTAACAGCAGCAGTGACAAAACTAAAACACACTGAGCCATTCTGAATGAATCTTCTTTCAAAATTATCATCATAAGATACGCATGACAGCACCTGTGTACACAGCTTTTTAAAAGCGCATCGTCTTTACTTCCGGGTTTGAGTGCGTGAGAGACCAATCAGCGGAGGACACACCAGGATTTGGGCGGAGCCTCAGCGTTTAACTTATTTGCTTCTTTGTATTTTTTTGCGTTTTGTAAGTTTGAAATGTTTAGAAATAATACATATTTTATCAAATATATGAACATTATATTAAATATGTTTATACAAAATATTTAAAAATAGCAATTATACAATAATGGGGTGTAAAAATAAATTAAATAAAAATAAACTAAAATAGATGATAAGTTAGTTTTTATTTTTAGGAAAAAAACTCATAGTACATGTTAAAACATGTTTTCAAATTATTGTGTACTACTTGATAAAACATGAACGACAGATAAGTCGTTTTATTAACATGGTTTAACATCTAGGTTGTTGTCGTGTATTGTATGTAACAAAGTTAGAAATAATATTAAAACGTTTAAAAAATAAAAATTCAATTGAAGAGGGCAGGAACTAATGTGGTCGGTGTGAGATCAAGCACGGACAGTAAATACTGGCGCACGCGACGTTCTGTGCTGTGCATCAGTAAATATGAAGGGAACATGAGGTGTCCTCTAAGATCAATTTGCTATTATGGACTTATAAGTGAACACTCTAAAAATCAGATTTTACATAGTGCACACCAAAGTGCACTTAAAAGGTTTGTTTATGTTTAAACGTTTGTATTTTTAATGCTCTCCGTATGTTTACAGTTAATGACAATGTGTACAGACTTTTCCCAAGCTAACATTTTTTGTACATCATGCAATCGGAACTGAGTTAGGTGTCATATTCATGTAAAGCTTGTCTTCTCGATGCACAGATCTGTGGTTCTGACATCTGCATGTGATCTGATCAGGGATGGTGGGTTATGATCCAAACCTTGCGACTTTCACCCCAGAGGAAGCGGCACTGGCGGGGTCAGCTGCGGGCATGGTCACCCGTGCCCTCATCAGCCCTCTGGATGTCGTCAAAATCAGATTTCAGGTGTGTGATCTGCCTTCCCCCAGTTGAAAATAATAATAGAAACCATAACAGAAACTCGAATGAGTTTAATGGTTGTGATGGGAATTGTATTGGTTTTAATGGAAACTATAATGGGGTATGTGTGTCTCTACTAGTGAGGTGTTGGGTTAATTGGTGGGATGTTATCTGACAGATAGGAACCAGTAAAACACCATTAAATCTTATTTGGATAAGTCCAAAAATATTCTATCAGTTAATGAAGTAATGGTTTTGGTAAACAGCTAGTATTTTGGATACAATTAGATTTAGTCAACAGAACCGACTTTCTCAATTTCATT